>NW_026440603.1:0-17193 GCF_025698485.1 Gossypium arboreum
GCATAAAGTGCTTAAATTGAAATTAGGGACTAAATCGAATAATTTGCAAAACTTGCATTCTAGAAGTTTCTAGTATGAAATTGTTTTGAAATATTAATTAGGAGGTCTTAAATAGAAATTTTACCAATATCTAAGTCTATGGACAAAAATTGGACATGGATGGAATTTTTGAGAAGTTTAGTAGTAAGGGCATTTTGGTCATTTAGGGTAAAATGAATTAAAATACAAAATTAAAAGCCAATTTTGCTCATCTTCAACCCCATGGCCGAATATAGCAAGGCTGAAACCATGGCTAGGGTTTTCAAGCTTCCAAGCTCGATTGTAAGTCCGTTCTAGCCTCGTTTTAATGATTTTTACGTTTTTGGAGTCTGGTAGCTCGATTTAGCTTATGCTAGCAATAATTCAACCTTGGGTTCATATTTGGAAAAATACCCATAGGTGAAATTTGTGTATTTTGGTGTTTTATGATAGAATATGAGGTGTTAAATTATGTTAGACAACTTGTACTACTCGGTTTTAACGAAAAAGCAAAAGGGCTTAATCGGTAAAAATACCTAATTGTCATAAGTACATGTTAGAGTGAGAATTTGATGTTTCCATAGAAGGAAAAATGATCAGTATGTCATAAAACATAAGAAAATAGGCTGAAGTTTAATTCTGAACTTTGGGGAAAAAGTGTAAATATGCAAAAGTTTAGGGCAAAATTGTAATTTTTCCAAAATATGATTTTGGGTCAATTTGAATAATTTGAGTCCTAATTAAACTATATTTTAAATGATAGAGCAAGGAAAACTGAAATTGGCTAAAATGGGAAAATACCAAGTTGTGGACGAAATGGTAAAAGTAGCCATTTTAGCATACTGAGGTAAGTTCATATGTAAATGTTGGTAACATAGTTATTATTTAAATGTTTTAATGTTATTTAAATGATATGATAATTATTATGAAATATTATACTGTGATAATTGTTTGTTAATATGTCAAATTATGTGATTTACTTGGAAAATGTGAAATACTACCAGAGTATCTTATCGATATTCCGTAGGAGATGGTTGAGACACATGATTGGGAAAAGGTCCGTTGAACCTTAGGAATGAATTAGGATACAAGTGACATGTCACTAGGATATTTGGGCATCCGAACTCATTGAGTTGAGTCCAGAGTTCACTTATGGATGCGAATGTCCGAACTCGTTGAGTTGAGTCCAGAGTTCGTGAGATGTAACTAGGCATCCGAACTCGTTGAGTTGAGTCCGAGTTCGGAGATGTAACTAGGCATCCGAGCTCGTTGAGTTGAGTCTGAGTTCACTTATGGATGCGAACACCGAACTCGTTGAGTTGAGTCCGAGTTCACTTATGGGCGGGTTACATGGTAGCTTGGCTACATATGTGGCACTTATGTGCAAACTTTCCATGTATCCGAATTATATTCCGATGTGTTCAACGTGTAAAATTCTACTCAAATGGAGGAATACTTGAGATGAAAGGGACGTATTGGTAAGTGTTGTGAAATGAATACTTTGAACAGTATGTACTTAACCCTCGGGTTGAAAACTCGATATAACAACAATATGGTAAGATGATAAATGAAAATGTGATATGAATGTCTCTGATGATTATGCAAATGATGTTTTATGTTTGCTTATATAGTTGTGTTACTTGCTATTTGCATGTGAGCTTACTAAGCATTTATGCTTACTTCCTCCTTTTCATTCCTTGTAGTGTTGACAAGCCAGCTCGAAAATCGGGAACGGTCGGAGGCTCGCTCACACTATCTGTATACCATATTGGCATAATGGCTTGCATATTTTGAGTATGGCATGTATAGCATTATAACCATTTTGTATATATGGTCTTATGATATGGTTATTGAGTGGTATGGAAATGCTTGGAAATGATTAGCCATTGAAATGGCTAATCATTATCATATTTGGTGTTATGTATGCTAAATTGCTAGCTAATTCATGGAAACCATGAAATAGGTGAAATTTACCCTAAAATAGATTCAGACAGTAGCAGTGACGAGATTTGGAAAATCATTAAAAATAGTATAGATACAATTAGATGGTGAATAAAATATGGAATTGAAGAATTATGAGTCTATTTTCATATGGATGGAACAAAACAGGTATATGAGTTATATTTTATGAGATGTTTAAATTTTTGTGAAACAGGGCAGAGCATTTCTGGATCCCCTGTCTGAATTTGGAAATTCACCATAAATTTTACAAAGATAATTAGAAGTCATGCTTTATATGTAAAAATTACTTATTGAGTCTAGTTTTATTAGAGACAAACGGCATAGTCATTGAAGCTCTGTACAGGGAGATATCTAATTCGTAATACATAGAGATCGAGTAGTCAAACCCTGAAATAGGGAGACTTTAACTAATAAACTGTACTAATTGTCTAGACCAAAAATTCTAGAAAAAATTAGTAGATAGATATATGAGTCTAATTTCAGGAAAAATTTACAGAATTGGATTTAGAGTTTTGTAACTCGAGATATGAATTTTAAGCAACTGTGATGCAGATTGCAAGCTTGACTGAAAATTTTAAAAATAAATTGTTTGAAATTTTAAGTAATGAATTAAGTCTGTTAACACCTCGTGTTCGACTCGTGACGGTCTCGTGCAGGGCATTACATGGTGAGTCCATCGGACTGCTTAAGTACCAAGCTCCCTTCGGATCCAATCCTAGACATGCATACGCTATTGCCGCTTACTTAACGTTCGGATATTTCAAGGAAACCGATTTGATTAAGTCATTTTAGGAAAAGTGATTAATTTTGGAAAATACTTTCATTGCGGAAGCTTTGCTTGTTGTCGTGTTATTTTGAAATCAATTATTGTTTTTGAAAAGCAGCCCTAAAGCTATCCAATTTCAACAGTTAAAATAAGTAATACCTATCTTAGTAATACATATTAAAGCCATCAAAAATAATTAAGCGGCCTTATTACATTTAAAACCCAAAACTTCAAGCGTAAATAAAAGGATGTCCGATTCACGAAGAAAATCAAACTCTCGAGCGGTGGCCACTCGAATTCCCTCACGCTCCAAGCCCACTATGGTTGGGGATTACTGCGTGGATAAAAATAAAAGGGGTGAGTTTGGGGAAAACTCGATGTGTAAATTAACCCAACCATAGCCTATATCAGCTCAAACCACGAAATAGAATAAGTTGGCCTTAGCCGAGCAATTGAGAATAAAGCCCATAGGCCCATAAGAAACACAGATATTACATGTTTATGCGAAACCCAACCTGATTCATCCATAACACCCCGTGCACAGCCTTACACCATGTGGGGAGACTACTCGACCCACCCAACCGCTACACACCACGTAAATCGCAAGAGTGCCGAGATATTTTGGAAGTCACCAGATCTGAATATTGTGGCGAGCCACGACAGATATATGTGGCGGTGCCACCAGATCGATAATTGTGGCATAGCCACGGGCGAATATATGTGGCGAGCCACCGGATCGAATAATTGTGGCATAGCCACCAGGCGCTTCCTCCATAGTATAACCCAAGTCGCCATGCAAGATATATAATCATGGCATACATCGTATGTAATCGGATCGTCATGCTTTTCGGTCAAAAGTAACCCTAGGGGTATAATGATAATTTTGCATACATAGGGGTATTCAAGTAATTTAACTATTCTTAAGGTTTTCATACATAACATATCCATTTACTGCGATCGAAACACTTACGCGTTTTCTTACCAATTTGGGCCGTTGGCCCATTATCCCATTTTTGGCCCATTAAGCCCAAAAATATCGAATTACGAATCGCGACTTTGCGTCTTATCACTTTAATTTACCCTATACATCAAACTATTAATCTCATGAGCATTCACACACTCGGAAGATCTCAAAATACCGACTTTTCAAGCATTTCGGCTTTTGACATGCCGATCTAGTCTATAAGAGGTGTTAGTTACACAACTATTTGCGACGATATCTTGCGAGATCCACACAAACCGCCTACAATTGGATTACTAACACGTTAATCTAACTATTCAAATATGAACTACGTATTAACCCCTTACAATATTCGCAAATCACGCCTCTGATCAAAGTAAGCTTATAAGAAATCAATAAGCAACTCATTAACAAATTTTTGTCGATGTTTACCACATAATCATAATTTCACGCAAGTCTGTCTTCACGAGCAAAGTCACTAAATCATTTATAACTGGAGCTATGAAACTCCAAATCAAGTGCCGTTATTTTTCCCTGAAAATAGACTCATATATCTTTTATCCATAAAATTTTAAGAAGTTTTGGTCTAGCCAATCAATACCAGATATTTCTCAAAGTTTTCCATGTTTCATAGTTTGACTAATCTGACCACTCTTCATTATGAATCAAATTTCTCATTGTACAGAATTCAAAATATGTTCTTGTTTATTTCATTTGAAACTAGACTCAATAATTGTGACAGCCCTAATTTGACCTTAGTCGGAAAGTGGTTTCGGACTACAAAACCGAGTCGTAAAAATAATTAACCATTAAATTTTGTGTTTATTGTATGTGAAACAGGCATGTGTGAAAGTTTCATGCTTCAATTTTGTCATTTGTATGCGAAATTATTAAATAGGACTTATGTGAGAAAATTTAGAAATGTGTTAGGCAAATGTTGAAGTGACTTATTAATGCATGTTATAAAAATGATGGGTTTGCATGTCAAATTTCCATTTATGATAAGTAGTGGCTACCATGATGGGATCATATACATATAATATGTATTAATTATTAGTTAGTAGATTTATATTTTATAACATAAATAAATAAAAAGGAAAAGTAATTAAAATAAGGAAAGGAATGGTGAAGAAAACAAAGTATCACCTTGCTCTTCTTAGCCGTACAAGAAGAAGAAAAGAGGGGGCATTGCCTTTTGAATGAAGAGAAGGTTAGTAAATTATGTTAATTTTTTTGAAATCTTAGTTTGTTTTAGGTTAATCATCATGCTTTTACCTAGCCCATACTAAAATTTTGAATTTAGAGGGTTGAATGGAACTTTCGGTTATGGTATATAAGAGAAGAACTTGATTTTTTTTTACCCTTAAGTTTTGATGGAAAAAGAAACAAAAGATTGTTGATGAAAGAAATTAATCTTGTTAAAACTTTAAACTAATAATACCCATATGTGTGTTAGTAACATAGACTTTGTTTAAAGTCTTGATCAAAAGCAGGTTAAGTGTTTTGAAATGGATAAGCTAGGTGTTTGATTTTTTTGGTTCGACATAGTACATGATATTTTGCTAGTGAGGTTTTGAACAATTTAATTAATGTTAGATATATGAAAAATTCTTATGTTCGGTTTTGGACGATATATATATATATATATATGTACAACTAACCTATTTAGCTATTGATATCTAAGGTGTTAAATAATAAAACTCTTGATGACTTGGGTTAAATAGCATTGACCAAAGACTATATGGGCTTGCTAATTCGGTTTAGGTGAAGAAATTATGATAGAGAGATATGACTAAATTGTGACTTATTATCGAACTTTCTTTGTGGTTTTAAGGCTATTTTATAATGAGTCATAACATTTAATTAGTTAGTCGAATTGATGAGAAAAGAATTTGGAGTATTTTATGGTGTCTTAAGCATATTATCCAATTGGTAAAGTTGAGTAATGATTCATGTACTGAATGCTTCCTTAGTCGTATGTTATGTTTTGTTAAACTTAGTAATAAATATATATATATCTTATAAGGCTATAATAGTAGATTTAGTGGACTTTGACAATTTAAATGATGCATTTGACTTGTGTACCGACTTAGGATGATATGTGTTTCTATATGAAGTTAGATGGTGTTGATGAAATTCGATAATGCATGATGTTTAAATAGTATTGAACAAGGTCATTGTACTTAAATTGTATGACATACATGTATTGAATGGAATTGCCCAAGTGAAAAATAATTAAATAAATTTATTTGTTTAAATTTAAGCTCAAGAGCTAAGGGGATCAAAATCAGATAAAGGAAAGGAGAAAGCAGTCGAGTAGTCTATCCGTAACTGCCCCAAATTATACTCGAGGTAAGACTTTAAGTAATGGAACTTAGCTTATGATTTGATAAAGCAATTACATATATATACATATATGTGTGAATGTTAATTGGGGTTTAAATCTGAGCTTGGTCTCGAAGGGCTTTTGAGCCAGTGTCATAACCGAACCTAGTTTCGAAGGGCCTTCGGGCCAATGTCATAATCTGAGCTTGGTCTCGAAGGGCTTTTTGAGTCAGCGCTAAGAATCGGGCTTGGTTTCGAAGGGCGTCTGTGACGGCATAATATTGAGTTGAAAACTCGTAAATATTCGTCGAGAAATCATATAATACATGTTGAAACAATTTTAAACAAATGTGCTACTTACGAAGATAACTAGGTAAGTAATTTACTCTCATTGAGAATATGATTATGTTAAATTATGACTTTGAAATTGGTGTGGATGCTTAGACCCTTTGTTTAAAATCATTCGAACGTTTATGATCTGATTATGATGTATGAGTTCGAATTAGAGAGTTCAACTTCACAAATGTGAGATGTAGGTGTATATGCATGAGATTGACACGGAAATGTGAGATGAGCGTATTCGACCATAGAATGAATGTAGTTGGATATATATATTGCTTTCACCTTTGTGATATGAATGATAAAAGTAGTACCTTAGTTATTTTCTATTCGCCAAAGGATGAAACAAATAAACTTTGATATTATTATGCCACTCTTTTAAATGATTTCATTACTTAAACTTACTAAGCATCGAAGTGCTTAATCTTTTGCTTTAATTCTCTTTTTATAAATTTTGTTAAATCACTATCGGACTGGAGTGTCAAAGTCAAGTCGTCCACACTATCTAAGCCTTTTGGTATTTTTTTGTTGAACTTTTATAATGGCATGTATAGGGATGACTTTTGTTGTTAATTAAATACCTTTTGGTAATGTATGTGTATAGCCATGCGAAAATGGCTCGTATAATTTGAGTATGGCATTAAAATCATTTTGTGTATATATGCATGGTCTTATGATATGGTTATTGAGTGGTATGGAAATTTTAGGTAAATGATCAGCCATTAGAATGGCTAATTATGATCATATTTGGTCCTATGTATGTCAAATTACTAGCTAATCCATGGAAACCATGAAATAGGTAAAATTTACCACAAAACATTTTTTGGACAGCAGTAGTGAAGTGAGTCTGAAAAATCACTAAAAATAGTAGAAATGGAATTAAATAATGAATAAAATATGGAATCAAATCTTGATGAGTCTATTTTCATATGGAAGAAGCAAAACAGTATGTGAGCTATATTTTGTGAGATGTTTAAATTTTTGTGAAACAGGGCGAGAACGATTTCTGGATCCCCTAGTATAACTTTGGAAATTCACCATAACTTTTACAAAGATAATTCTAAGTCATGATTTATATGTACAGATTTGTTATTGAGTCTAGTTTTATTAGAGACAAACGGCATAGTCATAGAAGCTCTGAACAGGAGATATCTAATTCGTAATACACATAGGTCGAGTAGTCAAACCCGAAACAGGGAGACTTTAACTAATAAACTGTACTAATTGGCCTGACCAAAAATTATAGAAAATAATTTGTAGATGGATATATAAGTCTAGTTTCAGAAAAATTTACGGAATCGATTTTCGAGTTTTGGAACTCGAGATATGATTTTAAAGTGTGTGATGCGATTAGCCAGCTTGTGCGGAAATTTTAAAATGAACGTGTAAGTAATTGAATTAAGTCCGTTAACACCTCGTGTTCGACTCAAACGGTCTCGGGATGGGGTGTTACAATTTTATTGGTATCGAGCTACGGTTTAGTCGATTCTAGGACTACCGTAATACATTCGGTCTAGCTATACATGCCATTATGTGTTTATTTGATAGTGTGGTGAGTTCGAGTTAAAAATGTGTTTACTTATAGTAATGGATCCCGATCTGACCGAAGCGGTAGCTGATGATGTTGAGATGTAGCGCTGCTCCGCAAGAGGACAACGCGATGGACTCTCAACCTATTGCTAGTAATCGAAGCGATGAAGCTAGACAAGCTTTTTATAGCGTGATGAATGATTGGTTCAATCAATATATTCGAACTAATACGGTACATGTCCACAACCCCACTCGACTAATACAACCTCGCACTGCGATACCTCCGATGCTGACCGGATGAGGTTAAATAAGCCCCAGATTGACGAATCGAAAACACGGAGACTCTTGAATTTAATGCTACGACTGGCGATGATGCGAGCAAGCTGAATTTTGGTTGGACAACACTATTCGGTACTTGATGAACTATCTTGCACACCGATGAATGCCTAAAGTGTACTATCTCCTTGCTACGTGATTACGCCTACTATTGGTGGAATCGTTGATTTCTTGTGCCAGGAGTGAGTAACTTGGGAGTTTTTCCAAACCGAGTTTGAAAAAAGTATATCGACCAGATTCATTGATCAAAATGGAAAGAATTTCTTGAACTTAAACAAGGTTCCATGTGTTCTTGATTATGAACAAAAGTTTGTGAGGCTTAGCCGATGCTCGAGAATGCATTTCTTCAGAAGCTGTAATGTGTAAACATTTTGAAGATGGACTGAACGAAGATATAAAACTGTATGTTGGCATTTTAGAAATCAGAGAATTTGTAGTACTTGTCGGCGAGCTTGCAAAGCCGAAGAGCTTAGTAAGGAGAAAAGAAAAGCTGATATGGGAGTAAAGGAGTTTCGTAAGAGATCTTCGGGGAAGCCCTTTCAACAGTCATCGAAGAAATTTAGAGATGATTTAGGCCGATCTAAAGACACTTCGGGTTTTTCCAGACGAGATCATAATCGACCTCCACGTAGTCTGTGAGTCACTTGTTGCCATTGTTGGAAATGATCGTCGGGACGGACAGATGCCGAGTATTATGGTAAATGGCATTTGGGGAGTTGTAGATTCCATGCCGCTCCTATTATAAGTGTGGATCAGTGACCACTTTATTAAAGATTACCGAGATTGTGCACAGAATGTAAATCGAGTGGGAAACCGGGTGCTACTCGCTCGAGATAGACCATCTAGAAATACGGAAATCTAGTGGCGGTCGAGAGGATCTAGAGATGCTACAACCAGATCTCGAGGCTCGTGCTCTGCTAGAGCTTATGCTATCAGTGCACGAGGGACGCTTCCTCGCCGGATGTTATTCTGGTACTTTCACTCTCTTTGATACTAATGTGATTGCATTGATTGACCTGGTTCTACTCATTCATATGTATGTGAGACTTTAGCATCCAGTAAGACTTTACGTTGAGTCTCTGAGTTCGTAATTGATATCGAATCCCTTGGGTCGTTATGTACTTGTTGACAAAGTGTGAAATGTCCCTAGTAATCCGAGGTTCTTGTTTTTGGTGATTTGATGCTTTTACCGTTTGATGAATTTGATGTTATCCTCGGTATGGATTGGTTGACCGTACATGATGCAATTGTAAATTGCAAAAGAAAAACCATTGATTTGAGGTGTGTAAATAATAAGATAATTCGAGTTGAGTCTACTGACTTGAATGGGTTGCCAGCTGTAATATCATCGATGTTGGCTCAGAAATATGTAAGAAAGGGGTGTCAAGCATACCTTGCATATGTACTTGATGACAAAGAGTTAGAAAAGAAGCTCTGAATCGTTGCGTGGTTTGTGAATATCCGGATGTTTTTCCGAAGAATTCAGGTTTACCACCTATTTGGGAGGTAGAGTTTGGTATTGAGCTTGTACAGGACTACTCGATTTCGATAGCTCCGTGATCGTATGGCACCAACCGAGTTAAAGGAATTGAAAGTTCGATTGCAAGAGTTGACGGATAGAGGTTTCACTCGACGAGTTTCTCACCTTAGGCGTACGTTTTGTTTGTGAAAAGAAGGGCGGAACCATGAGATTGTGCATCGACTATCGTCAGTTGAATAAAGTGACAATAAAGAATAAATATCCGTTACCGCGTATTGATGATTTGTTGATCAACTGAAAGGGAGCCTCTGTATTTTCGAAGATAGATTTGAGATCGGGTTATTATCAGTTGCGAGTTAGAGACTCAGATATACCCAAAACTACTTTCAGAACGAGATACGGTCACTATGAGTTCTTAGTGATGCCGTTTGGGCTCACTAATGCCCCTGCGGTATTCATGGATTTGATGAATCGGATCTTGGACCATATTTGGATCGGTTTGTAGTTGTGTTTATCGATGACATTCGGTCTATTCGAGATGGCCCGAACATCTGAGCACCGAGATTAGTGTTCTGATTTTACGGGATAAGCGGTTGTATGCTAAATTCAGTAAATGTGAGTTCTGGTTGAAAGAAGTTAGCTTTTTGGGACACGTGGTATTTGCATCGGGTATTAGAGTTAATCCGGGAAAAATATCAGCCATACTTGATTGGAAGCCCCCAAGGAATATTACTGAAGTCCGGAGCTTTTTGGGACTTGCCGGTTACTACAGACGCTTTGTAAAGGGTTTCTCGATGATAGCCACCCCAACGACGAAACTACTCCAGAAAGATGTTAAGTTTGAGTGGTTAGAAGAATGTAAGAAAAGTTTTGATCTATTGAAAACTTATTTGACTGAAGCTCAGATCTGTACGACTGAATCGGAAAAGAGTTTGTCATTTACGTTGATGCATCCTTACTTGGGTTGGGTTGTGTGTTGATGCAAGAAGGTCGAGTTGTAGCTTCGCGTCGAGGCAATTGAAGTCGCATGAAAAAATTATCCAACCCATGATCTTGAATTAGTCGCCATCGTATTCGCTTTGAAAATATGGCGACATTACTTATTTGGTGAGAAGTGCCATGTATTTTCGGATCACAAAGTCTCAAATATTTGATGACTCAAAGAGATTTGAATCTGCGACAAAGGCGTTGGCTTGAGTTGTTAAAAGATTATGAGCTTGTCATTGACTATCACCGGAAAGGCTAATGTGGTTGCGGATGCTTTAAGTGGTAAATCCTTTATTTGCTTCTGACGATGAATGTACACTTATGCATTCTATCGATAATGTGTTAGTAGCGAAATTAAAGGCTAAACCATTGTTGATTCATCAAATTCGTGAAGCTCGAAAGTTGATGATGAATTGGTTGCAAAAGCGGGTGAATGTATTTGAATATGGAGTCGAGTTTCAAATAGATGATGACGATTGTTTGAGGTTCGAAGTCGATTGTGTGTTCCAAGAAATTGAACTTATTTCGATGATTACGAAGCGAAGCACATTGTAGCCGTATGTCAATTCACCGGGAATCGAAAATGTACAACGACTTGAGGCGTCGTTTTGGTGGCATGGTATGAAACGAAGCGTCAACAAGTGAAAGCGGAACATCAAGTGCCTTGAGATTACTTGACCGATCATGATACCCGAATGGAAGTGGGATCGAGTCACAATGGACTTTGTATGCGGATTGCCATTGTCATCAAGTAAGAAAGATGCGATCTGGGTTGTTGTTGATAGGTGACAAAGTTGACTCATTTTATTCTCAGTGCGTACGGATTATTCCTTGACGGCTAGTGAAATGTGTGTATCTCAGTTGTAAGGTTACATGGAGTACCCATTTCTATTGTGTCCGATAGAGATCGAGGTTCACATCGCGGTTTTGGAAGAAATTGCAAGAAGCTTTGGGTACCAAATTACATTTTAGCACCGCTTTTCATCCTCGGCGATGGTCAATCCGAGCGAATAATTCGGATACTCGAGGATATGTTGAGATGTTGCATCCTTGAGTTTGGTGGTTCATGGGACAGTATTTACCTTTGATTGAATTTGCTTACAACAATAGTTTTCAATCAAGCATTAAGATGGCACCTTATGAGGCTTTATGCGATCGTAAATGCCGTACACCATTGTTTTGAAGAGCTTAGTGAGAGTAAAATTCTGGAGTTGATTTGATTAAAGATGCTAAACAAAAGTAAAAATAATCCGTGAAAGTCGAAGGCGACTTCGGATCGTCGAAACTTCGTCTGAGGTTTGAAGCGAAAAGACATTGAGTATCGGTAGGAGACAAATTGTTTCTTAAAGTTTCACCTTGGAAAAGATACTCATGTTGGCCGTAAGGGCAAATTAGGTCCGAGGTTCATTGGCCCGTATGAAATATCCGAACGAATTGGTCCGATTGCATATAGATTGATTTTACCTCCGAACTCGAAAAGATTCTAGCGTTTTTCATGTTTGATGCTTGACGTTATAGATCGATCCTTCGCACATAATTAATCCATCGGAGGTGGAAATTCAATCCGATGTAAGTTATGAAGAAGAACCAATTCGTGTCCTAGCTCGTAGGTGAAAGAATTACGAAACAAAAGGTTCCTTTAGTAAAGGTGTTATGGTTCAAACACGGATTGAAGAAGCTACTTGGGAAACCGAGAACTCTATGAAAGAACGATACCCAAATTTTGGGACGAAAATTTTTAAGTGAGGAGAATTGTGACACCTAATTTGACCTTAGTCGGAAAATGGATTCGGGACCACAAAACAGTCGTAAAAATAATTAACCATTAAATTTTGTGTTTATTGTATGTGAAACAGAGCATGTGAAAGTTTCATGCTTCAATTTTGTCATTTGTATCGAAATTATTAAATAGGACTTATGTGAGAAAATTTAGAAATGTGTTAGGCAAATGTTGAAGTGACTTATTAATGCATGTTATAAAAATGATGGGTTTGCATGTCAAATTTCCATTTATGATAAGTAGTGGCCAGCCATGATGGGATCATATACATATAATATGTATTAATTATTAGTTAGTAGCTTTATATTTTATAACATAAATAAATAAAAGGAAAAGTAATTAAAATAAGGAAAGGAATGGTGAAGAAAACAAAGTATCACCTTGTTCTTCTTAGCGTACAAGAAGAAGAAAAAGAGGGGGCATTCGCTTTTGAATGAAGAGAGGTTAGTAAATTATGTTAATTTTTTTGAAATCTTAGTTTGTTTTAGGTTAATCATCATGCTTTTACCTAGCCCATACTAAAATTTTGAATTTAGAGGGTTGAATGGAACTTTCGGTTATGGTATATAAGAGAAGAACTTGATTTATTTTTTTTACCCTTAAGTTTTGATGGAAAAAGAAACAAAAGATTGTTGATGAAAGAAATTAATCTTGTTAAAACTTTAAACTAATAATACCCATATGTGTGATAGCAGAACATAGACTTTGTTTAAAGTCTTGATCAAAGGCAGTTAAGTGTTTTGAAATGGATAAGCTAGGTGTTTGATTTTTTTTGGTTGCATAGTACATGATATTTTGCTAGTGAGGTTTTGAATAATTTAATTAATGTTAGATATATGAAAAATTCTTATGTTAGATTTTGGACGATATATATATATATCTACAACTAACCTATTTAGCTATTGATATCTAAGGTGTTAAATAATAAAACTCTTGATGACTTGGGTTAAATAGCATTTGGCCAAAGACTATATGGGCTTGCTAATTCGGTTTAGGTGAAGAAATTATGATAGAGAGATATGACTAAATTGTGACTTATTATCGAACTTTCTTTGTGGTTGTAAGGTTATTTTATAATGAGTCATAACATTTAATTAGTTAGTCGAATTGATGAGAAAAGGATTTGGAGTATTTTATGGTGTCTTAAGCATATTATCCAATTGGTAAAGTTGAGTAATGATTCATAGTACGAATGCTTGCTTAGTCGTATGTTATGTTTTGTTAAACTTAGTAATAAATATATATATATATATCTTATAAGGCTATAATAGTAGATTTAGTGGACTTTGACAATTTAAATGATGCATTTGACTTGTGTACCGACTTAGGATGATATGTGTTTCTATATGAAGTTAGATGGTGTTGATGAAATTCGATAATGCATGATGTTTAAATAGTATTGAACAAGGTCATTGTACTTAAATTGTATGACATACATGTATTGAATGGAATTGCCCAAGTGAAAAATAATTAAATAAATTTATTTGTTTAAATTTAAGCTCAAGAGCTAAGGGGATCAAAATCAGATAAAGGAAAGGAGAAAGCAGTCGAGTAGTCTATCCGTAACTGCCCCAAATTATACTCGAGGTAAGTCTTTAAGTAATGGAACTTAGCTTATGATTTGATAAAGCAATTACATATATACATATATGTGTGAATGTTAATTGGGGTTTAAATCCGAGCTTGGTCTCGAAGGGCTTTTGAGCCGAGTGTCATAATCCGAGCTTGGTCTCAAAGGGCTTTTGAGCGTGTCATAACCGAACCTAGTTTGAAGGGCCTTGGGCCAATGTCATAATCCGAGCTTGGTCTCGAAGGGCTTTTTGAGTCAGGCTAAGAATCGGGCTTGGTTCAGAAGGCGTCTGTGACGCATAATATTGAGTTGAAAACTCGTAAATATTCGTCGAGAAATCATATAATACATGTTGAAAAAATTTTAAACAAATGTGCTACTTACAGGTAAGATAACTAGGTAAGTAATTTACTCTCATTGAGAATATGATTATGTTAAATTATGACTTTGAAATTGGTGGGGATGCTTAGACCATTGTTTAAAATCATTGAATGTTTATGATCGATTATGATGTATAAGTTCGAATTAGAGAGTTCAACTTCACAAATGTGAGATGTAGGTGTATATGCATGAGATTGACACGAAATGTGAGATGAGCGTATTCGACTATAGAATGAATGTAGTTGGATATATATTGCTTTCACCTTTGTGATATGAATAATAAAAGTAGTACCTTAGTTATTTTCTATTCGGCCAAAGGATGAAACAAATAAACTTTGATATTATTATGCCACTCTTTTAAATGATTTCATTACTTAAACTTACTAAGCATCGAAGTGCTTAATCTTTTGCTTTAATTCTCTGTTTTATAGATTTTGTTCGTCAGCTATCGGACTCGGGAGTGTCAAAGTCGAAGTCGTCCACACTATCTAAGCCCTTTTGGTATATTTTTTGTTGAACTTTGATAATGGCATGTATAGGGATGACTTTTGTTGTTAATTAAATACCTTTTGGTAATGTATGTGTGTATAGCCATGCGAAAATGGCTCGTATAATTTGAGTATGGCATTAAAATCATTTTGTGTATATATGCATGGTCTTATGATATGGTTATTGAGTGGTATGGAAATGTTAGGTAAATGATCAGCCATTGGAATGGCTAATTATGATCATATTTGGTCCTATGTATGTCAAATTACTAGCTAATCCATGGAAACCATGAAATAGGTAAAATTTACCACAAAACATTTTTAGACAGCAGTAGTGAAGTGAGTCTGAAAAATCACTACAAATAGCAGAAATGGAATTAAATAATGAATAAAATATAGAATCGAAGCTTGATGAGTCTATTTTCATATGGAAGAAGCAAAACAGGTATGTGAGCTATATTTTGTGAGATGTTTAAATTTTTGTGAAACAGGGCCAGAACGATTTCTGGATCCCCTGTTATAACTTTGGAAATTCACCATAAATTTTACAAAGATAATTATAAGTAATGATTTATATGTACAGATTCTTTATTGAGTCTAATTTTATTAGAGACAAATGGCATAGTCATAGAAGCTCTGTACAGGGAGATATCTAATTCGTAATACACGAGGTCAGAGTAGTCAAACCCGGAATAGGGAGACTTTAACTAATAAACTGTACTAATTGGCCCAACCAAAATTCTAGAAAACAATTTGTAGATGGATATATGAGTCTAGTTTCAGGAAAAATTTACGGAATCAGTTTTTGAGTTTTGGAACTCGAGATATGATTTTTAAAGTGACTGTGATGCAGTTAGCCAGCTTGTCTGAAATTTTAAAATGAACTGTAAGTAATTGAATTAAGTCGTTAACACCTCGTGTTCGACTCGAAATGGTCTCGATGCGGTGTTACAATAATCTTTAATTACATAATTTATTCAGCTTCTAATTCATCTCCCACAATTTATGGTGAATTTCCAAAGTCACGTTCTCTGTCTGTTCCCAAGCGATTTATTACCAAATCACTCTTTCACACCTAACTTGCATGCTTGTTATTTAAACATGTATATCACCAATCAATCATCACATATCTATGATTTTACTTAAGTATAATCTCCATTTCATCATTTTAAAGCACAACATGTTAGCCGATTTTTCCCCTTAGCATCTAAGGCACATGCATGCTCATTTGTTTGGCTCAACTTCACCTATCTTCCATTTTTCATCAAAAGAACATGAAACAACAACCATTTCCTTCATTTTAATTCATGACTAAATGCTAACAACACAACTAAAAACCAAAATATGCTTCAAGAGTTAAGATAGAATCAAGAAGAACTCATGAACCTCAAAATAGAAGTAAGGTACCAGGAACTTACCTTCAATTTTCCTCCTCCTAGTGACCGAATACTCAAGAGCTTTCTCCTCTCCTTTCTCTTCTCTAACTTTCGGCTATGATGAACAAAGATGGACAAAACTTTGTTCTTTTCACCCCTTTTTCTTTTAATAAAATTTCATATTTCATCCATTTAATTCTTTAATACAAAAGACATGAAATGCCCATCATGGAACATTTACCTAAACCATTATCATGGAACATTTACCTAACCCATTATCATGGATTAGTTACCTAATCCACTATCATGGAACATTTACCTAACCCATTATCAATTTGTACCATGAATTATGGATATCAAGTGCTCATATTGTCTACAACAACATGATGGCTGGCCACTTCATGTAAAATGGGAGGTTTGTCATGCAAATCCTCCTATTTTGCACTCCTATTTATTTGGCCACTTCAATTTAGCCTATAGAATTTTCAAACATTTTCACATAGGTTCTATTTCATAATTTCACCCCCTTTTTCTTATGGAACAAAAATTAACTAAAATTGTCGGATTCTATCTTAAGCTTGGGCCTTCTAGAGGCCCACTAACATAATTAAACCTATGCCAACATTCACAGAATTCCCGAAAATTGGGGCCTGATATTGCTAATTGTGAAAAGGAACTGATTAACGCAAAGGTTCAAGCACCTCGACTCCTTGCTGGGAATCGATTTATGAAATATTATGTCTCAATGGGATATGAGATAACATCAACTCTGGAGCTTGAAAATCCAAATGAGTATTAGGCAAAAAATTAAGGGAATATGTATGGATAATAATGTGTGAATTTGTTATATTGATTGATACTATATAATATTGAGAGCATAGGCGTGTTGCCATT
>NW_026440604.1:0-16604 GCF_025698485.1 Gossypium arboreum
TTCACCTTTTGGGTGCACGGTGTTGTTTGTGAAAAAGAAGGGCCGGAACCATGAGGTTGTGCATCGACTATCGTCGACAATAAAGTGACAATAAAGAACAAATATCCGTTCGCGTATCGATGATTTGTTCGATCAACTGAAGAATCGGTGTTCTCAAAAATAGATTTGAGATCGGGCTATTATCGATTCTTGTGGATTCGGACATACCCAAAGCGCCTTGAGAATGAGATATGGTCACTACGAGTTCTTAGTGATGCCGTTTGGGCTCACTAATGCCCTACGGTATTTATGGATTTGATGAATCGGATCTTGGACCGTATTTGGATGGGTTCGTAGTTGTGTTCATTGCGACATCTTGGTCTATTCAAGAGATGAGACCGAACATGTGGAGCACTGAGATTAGTGTTGCAAATTTTATGGGATAGCGGTTATATACTAAGTTCACAAGTGTGAGTTCTAGTTAAGAGGTTAGCTTCTTGGGTCATGTGGTATCTACATGGTTATTAGTCGACGAGCAAAATTTCAGCCATACTTAGCTGGAAGCCTCCAAGAAATATTCGAGGTTGGAGCTTTTGGGACTTCGGTTACTCGAAGCGGTTTGTAAAAGGATTCTCGATGATAGCCACACCATGAATGGCCTTTAGAAAGATGTCAAGTTTGAATGGGCGGAAAAGTGTCGAAAAGTTTCGACCAATTGAAAACTCATTTGGGAAGCTCGATGCTAATCTGACGAATCGGCAAGAGTTTGTCATCTCTGATGCCTCCCTACTTGGGTTAGGTTGCGTATTGATGCAAGAAGGTCGAGTTGTGGCCTGTCGTCGAGACAATTAAAAGCCACATGAGAAAATTATCCGACCCATGATCTCGAATTATTTGCCATCGTATTTGCCTTGAAAATATGGCGACATTACTTATTTGGTGAGAAGTGCCATGTATTTCGGATCACAAAAGTCTCAAATATTTGATGACTCAAAGAGACTTAAATCTAAGACAAAGGCGTTGGCTTGAGTTGTTGAAAGATTATGGTGGTCATTGATTATCACGGGAAGGCTAATGTGGTTGCGGGCCTTAAGCGAAATCACTTATTTACTTACAAGCAATGAATGTACACTTGTCTATCCTACCCGACAATGTGTTAATAAGCCGAATTAAAGGCCAAACCATTATTGACTCATCAAATTCGGCTCGGAAAGTTGACGATGAGTTGGTTGCAAAATGAATTTGAGTGTGTTAGAACAAGGAATCGGAGTTTCAAATTGATGATGCGATTGTTTGAGGTTGAAATCGTTTGTGTGTTCCAAGAAATTGAACTCATTTCGATGATTACGAGCGAAGCTCATTATGGCCAGAATGTCAATTCACCGGGGAGTCGAAGATGTACAGCGATTTGAAATGTCGGTTTTGGTGGCATGGTATGAAGCGAGACATCTCAGACTTTGTTTGAGATGTTTAATATGTCAACAAGTGAAAGCGGAACATCAAGTGCCTTGAGGTTACTTCAACCAATCATGATACCAGTGGAAATGGGATCGAGTCACAATGGACTTTGTGTGGGCTGCCATTGTCGCTAGTAAGAAGGATGCGATTTGGGTTGTTGTTGATAGGCTGACTAAGTCGGCTCACTTTAACCACTGCGTCTGGATTTTCATTGGATAAACTAGCTGAATTGTCGTTTCTCAGTTGTGAGATTACAGGTCCGATTTTTGTTGTGTCGGATAGAGATCCGAGGTTCACCCGCGATTTTGGAAGAAATTGCAAAGCTTTGGGTACCAAGTTGCATTTCGACCTGCCTTTCACCCCCAAACCGATGGTCAATCCGGCGAATAATTGAGATACTTGGGGATATGTTGATATTTGCATCCTCGAGTTCGGTGGTTCATGGAACGACATTTACCTTTGATTGAATTAAGCACAACAATAGTTTTCAATCAAGTATTAAGATGGCCTTCGAGGCCTTATGCAGGCGTAAATGTACGTACACCATTATTTTGGACCGAGCTCGGTGAGAGAAAATTTTAGAGTGGATTTGATTAAAGATCTTTGAGCAGAAAGTAAAGTAATCGTGAAAATCGAAGATAGCCTCCGATCGTCGAGAAATGCAGGGATCAAGCGAAAAGACATTGAGTATCGGTGGGAGATAAAGTGTTTCTTAAAGTTTACGCCTTGGAAAAAGATACTCGATTTGGGCGCAAGGAGCAAATTGAGTCCGAGGTTCATCGGGCCATATGAGATATCTGACAGTCGGTCGATTGTATTGATTTGCCCAACTTGAAAAGATTCGTCTTTCATGTTTCGATGCTGCTATAGATCGATCGCCATCGTAATTAGTCCATCGAGGTTGAAATTCAAGCCGATATGAGTTATGAAGAAGAACCGATTAGTATCTAGCTCGTGAAGTGAAAAGTTGAAACAAAAGGGTTCCGCTAGTGAAAGTGTTATGGCTCAAACATGGGATAGAAGAAGCTACTTGGGAACCGAGAACTCTATGAAAGGCGATACCCAAACCTATTCGGTAAGATTTTGATAGCCTTAAACGACCCTAGTGGAATGTGGTTTCGGGACCACAAAGCAGGCATAAAAATAATTTAATATTTATTTTATTGCCTATAATATGTGTTAACTCATGTGTGACATTTTGATGTTTTGATTTAGAGCTATAAATGTGAATTTCACTAGAAAGGACCTAGTAGAAAACTTTGGAAGTATGATGGGGAATGTGTAATGACTAATTAAAGCATGCATGCAAAACAATGGCCTTGCATGTCAAATATCCCTCTTTTATAAGAGGTGGCGCCATGACAATGAGGGATGGGCAAAACATGTCATAGACATGTTTTGTTGGTGCGATAGGGAGAAAGAAATAAACAAATAAGCATGGGTAATAAAGAATGAAAAAAATGTGTAAGTGAACCCCCTATTGCAGTGTATTGAAGAAAGAAAAGAAAAAAAATTGATCATCCTTTCATTCTCTCTGTGAAAATCCTAAGGAAGAAGAGAATTTTGCTTCATGTTTGGTTGGAAGAGGATTAGGAAGGGTTTGGCTATACTTGCATCAAGATTAAGGTATGTTTGAGGTTGTGCCATGAGATCCATGCATGTTTTTAGTTACTAGCTTGATGTTCTTATTAGCCCATGGTTCAAATCTTTGTTATATCATGGGGATGGTATTTGGCAAGGTGGATTTTGTGTTAATGCCATTGCATGTTAAATATGAACTTGTTAATGGTATATGTGATGGTGGATTGATGGCTCTTGGACTTTCTTTTTAGTATTTTTGAGTAAGACATTAAGTTCTTTGTATCTTGAACAAAATTATGGTGTTGTGATGTATTGGTCATGGTATATCCATAAGTATGATTCATGCATGTTGCATGGTAGGTGAATTGAGCTTTGGATATCGTTTATATTTGGATATAAACAACTTGAGATTCGACCTTGCACCTACATGAATATGTGTTTGCACGATGAATTGGTATAACATATATACTATTTCAAGGTGTATATTTGCTTGTGATGATGTTTGGTTATGTAGTAAATGAGAGATGTGTATTGAGCTACAATATGTAATCGTTAGTTAGTAAAATGTATGCTGTTTTTTGTGTATTAAGTGTAAAATTGGCCACAACATAGACATGCATATTCGGCCAAATAAGTAGATTGGTGTGCATGTATTAGGTTAGACACAGTATTGAAGTCTTATCTTGGCTTAGATAATTGACTAAATGGGTAATAAGTGAGGATGGTTGCGAATATACAAACATACATATGCATGTGTAATTGAATTATGAATGTTTAGCAAGATGGTTAAACTAGTTGATTTATTGATTAAGCTCAAGGAGTTAAAAGGAGAATCAAGCAAGGGAAGAGCGAAGGTCATGAGTGCCGACTTGGTTTTACCCAACACAAGGTAAGTCACTAAGCATATATTTTGTATTGATTTGAATAGACATAATGTCTATGTAATTATCGAAAGGAATGATGAATTTATATACATGTGTGTATGTGGTGATGGAAGTATTGAATGGAAGGAAAAGAGGTGAGATGTATTGAGTTGTTGATTTCGGCACTAAGTGTGAGGTATAAACATTTGTGATCATGTGAATGGCACTAAGTTATGCGGGTTTAAAACTTGTACAGCACTAAGTTGATGCGAGTTTGATCATGTAGCACTAAGTGTGGGAGTTGATTATATAGCACTAAGTGTGCGGACTCACTATATGCTTTTGAATCACTATTGACTGAGTGTGCGACACTATTGAGTTGATCACGGACACGGATCGGTAAGTACCTTGAGTTCATGGCTAATAAGCGCTAGGCAATGGATCGGGTAAGTACCTTGAGTTCATGGCTAATAAGCGCTAAGTTTATATTTGGGTTCGAGCTTGGTAAGTTTGAACCTATGTGACAATGTAAATTGAAGTCACGTACATAAAATTATCGCGGAATGGTGAAAGGTCATGTAGATGTATGATTGAATCGAAAGGTCTAAGGAACTATGGTATAGTTCGGTTTGAATGGAGTAATTAGCCTCGTTCCATTTTGTTTCCTCTTGCGATAATGTTATTAATAGTTGTTAGTGCATTGCTTATGACTTCTTGAGTTATATACTCATTCGGTGTTTGCTTGTCACCTATTTTAGGTTTCTTGGACTCGACTTTTTGCGTATTTGGGACCGTCATCGAAGTCATCACTGTGCTAACAACTTTTGGCATTTTCTTCGTAGTTGGTCTTGGAGTACATTTAGCATGTATAGGCTATTATGTTTTGTTTGAACTTGGTATGTAAAATTTTGAATAGCCATGCGAAAATGGCTTATAAATGTTTTGAGCATAATGTTATAATCATTTGGTATGTATATGCTCATTAAAACGCGAAATGTTTGTAGCGACCAGCCATTAGAATGGGTCATCATGATTATATTTTGGACTATATATGTAAAAGGGTGGTTGAATCATAAAAACTATGTGTTAGAGAAGTCTACCTAGAAATAGATGCTGGCAGCAACAGTGACGTGGATGTGAAAAATCACTAAAAATAGTAGGAATGGAATTAAATAGTGAATAAATTATGTAAATGAACCTTGATGAATCCATTTTCATATGGAAGAAGCAAACGGTCATATGAGTTGTATGTTAAAAGATATTTGGGTTTTTGTGAAATAGGGCCAGAACAGTTTCTAGATTCCCTGTTCCGACTTTGAAAATTCATTATAAATTAACCAGAGATAATTAGGAGTTATAACATATATGTATAAATTCCTCTTTGAGTCTAGTTTCTATAGAAACAAACGGTATCAATATTGAAGCCCTGCACAGGAGTTATTCAAGTTGGAACGCACAAAGGTCGGTGTAGTCGACCCCTGTAACATAGGAGACTTTAACTAATAAACTGTACTAATTGGCTCAACCAAAATTCTAGAAAACAATCTGTAGATGGAAGTATGAGTCTAGTTTCAGGGAAAATTATAAAACTGATTTTTGAGCTGTAAAACTCAAGTTATGATTTTTGAAGCGACTAGTACACAGATTGGCAGCTTATGCGGAAATTCTCAATAAGTGGTTTGAAGTCATTAACACCTCGTGTTCGACTCGTGACGGTCTCGGGTTGGGGTGTTACAATGTGTGTACAACCATGCGAAAATGGCTTGTAGAAGTGGAGTATGGCATTAGACCATTTGTGTTTATGTATATATATATGGTTTCATGATGTGACTATGGTGGAATGGAAGTGTTGGGCAAATGATCAGCCATTGGAATGGCTAAATATGATCATATGTGGACCTATGTATGACAAAACTCTAGTTGGTCCATGGAGACCACGAAATAGGTAAAGTTTACCTAACAGATGCTAACAGCAGCGGTGGTGTGGATTTGAAAAATCACTAAAATTTGTAGAAATGGAATTAAATAGTGAATCAATTATGTAATCGAACATTGATGAATCGATTTTCATATGAAAGTAACGAAATGATCATATGAGTAGTATATTAAGAGACATTAAAGTTCTCGTGAAACAGGGCGAAGCGGTTTCTAGATCCCTGTTTCGACTTTGAAAATTTACCATAAATTATCCAGAGACAATTAGAAGTCATGCCTTATATTTATAGATTCCCTTTGAGTCTAGTTTTATTAGAAACAAAGCGGGATGAGTATTGAAGCTCATGCGGGAGATATCCAAGTCGTAATACATGAAGGTTAGAGTAGTGAACCCAGAATCAGGGAGACTTTAACTAATAAAGCTGTACCAATTGGCCCGACCAAAAATTCTAGAAATAAATCCACAGATGGATATATGAGTCTAATTTTAGGGAAAATTTATGGAATCAGTTTTGAGTTTTGGAACTCGAGATATGATTTTTAAGTCGACGTGTGCAGTTAGCGAGCTGTCTGGAAATTTTATTTTTTAAATGGATTGTGAAAACAAAGTAATCAAGTCTTTAGCACCTCGCGTTCGACTCGATGCTGATATCAGTGCAGGTGTTACAATTAAATTGGTATCGAGCTACGGTTTAGTCGATTCTAGGACTACCGTAATACGTTTGGTCTAGCTATACATGCCATTATGTGATTAATTGATAGTGTGGTGATTTACGACCTTTGAGTTTGTGTTTATTTATAGTAATGGATCCGATCCCAAGCTGGCGATAGGCGATGATGTGGAGAGTGTGGCGCCTACTCACTTTAGGAAGGCAGCGGACTCTCAACCTATTTGTAGCAATCCGAATGATGAGGCTAGGCAAGCTTTTTATAGCGTGATGAATGATTGGTTCAACCAATACATTCGAACTAATCTGGTGTTCCACAACCTCCATTCCCAACAACGCAACCCGCACCTACAATGCCTCGATGGCCCGACCAAATAAGGTCAAATAAGCCCTAGTTGATAGAATCCGAAACGAACTCTGAATTTAAGGCTCGGATAGTGATGATGCCGAGCAAGCTGAATTTTGGTTGGACAACACTTTGGTACTCAATGAACTATCTTGCACACGATGAATGCCTAAAGTGTACTATCTCCTTGCTAGCGATTACGCCTACTATTGGTGGAGTACTCGACTTTGTGCCAGAGCAAGTAACTTGGGAGTTCTTCAAATCGATTTTCAAAAGAAGTATATCGATCGAGATTCATTGACCAAAAGCGGAAGGAATTTCTTGAACTCAAACAAGGTTCCATGTTGGTTCTGATTATGAGCGAAAATTTGTGAGGCTTAGCGGTATACGAGAATGCATTTCCTCGGAAGCCGTAATGTGTAAGCGTTTTGAGGATGGACTAAATGATGATATAAAGCTGTATGTTGGCATCTTGAAATCGAGAATTTGTAGTACTTGTTGAGCGAGCTTGCAAGAGGAGCTCGATATGGAGAAAAGAAAAGCTGAGGTGGGAGTAAGGGAGTTTAGTAAGGTCTTGGGAAGCCCTTCCAGTCATCGAAGAAATTTAGAGATGGCTTGGGCGGTCTAGGACACCGGGCTTTTCTAAGCGAGATTCGATCGACCCCTGTGAGCACGAGTCCTTGATCGCCGATGTTGGAAATGATCGTCGAGATAGAGCAGAGTGCGATATTGTGGCAAATGGCATTACGGAAGTTGTAGATTCCATGACCGCTCCTTACAAGTGCGGATCGGTTGACCACCTCATTAAAGATTGCAGGGTTGCACGAGCAGAATGTAAATCGAGTGGGAAATCGGGTGCTACCGCTCGAGGTAGACCATCTAGAAATACGGGCAATGCTAGTGGTGATCGAGAGGATCTAGAGATGCTACGACTAGATCCAGGGCTTGTGCTCTGCTAGGGCTTATGCTATCTGCATCGCGGATGCTTCCTCGCGGATGTTATCTGGTACTTTCACTCTCTTTGATACTAATGTGATTGCTTTGATTGACCTGGTTCTACTCATTCTTATATATCGAAACCTTAGCATCCGATAAGACTTTACCTATTGAGTCTCTTGAGTTAGTAATTCGGTGTCAAATCCCTTGGGTGAAATCACGTGCTTGTCGACAAAGTGTAGAAATGCCCCTAGTAATTGAGGTTCTGTTTTCGCGGACTTGATGCTTTTGCCGTTCGATGAATTTGATGTTATTCTTGGTTTGGATTGGTTGACCGTGCATGATGCGGTTGTGAATTGGAAAAGCAAGACTATTGATTTGAGTGCAAATAACGAGATGATCCGAGTTGAGTCTGAGACTTAAAGGGGTTGCCGGTATAATATCATCAATGTTGGCCCAAAAATATGAAAAGGGTGCGAAGCATACCTTGCGTATGTATGATGATAAGGAGTTAGAAATAAAACCGAATCGGTGCCGATGGTTTGTGAATACCGGATGTTTTCTAGAAGAATTAGGGTTTGCCACTGATACGGAGATAGAGTTTGGTATTGAGCTTGTACGGGACTATCTTGATTTCGATAGCTCCATATCGTATGGCACCAACCAAGTTAAAAGAGTTGAGCTTCGTTGCAGAATTGCGGATAGAGGTTTCGCTCGACCAAGTTTCTCACCTTGGGGTGCACGTATTGTTTGTGAAAAGAAGGGCGGAACCATGAGGTTGTGCATTGACTATCGTCGGTGAATAAAGTGGCGATAAAGAATAAATATCTATTCAGCGTATTGATGATTTGTTTGATCAACTAAAGGGAGCCTCGGTGTTTTCAAAGATAGATTTGAGATCGGGTTATTATCGATTCTGAATTCGATATTGGGATATACCCAAAACTACTTTGAGCGAGATCGACCACTCTGAGTTCTTAGTGATGCCGTTTGGGCTCACTAATGCCCTAGGTATTTATGGATTTGATGAATCGGATCTTGACGATATTTGGACGGTTCGTAGTTGTGTTCATTGATGACATCTTGGTCTATTCAAGAGATGAGACCGAACATCTTGAACACACGAGATTAGTGTTGCAAATTTTACGAGATAAGCGGTTATATGCTAAGTTCGATGAAGTGTGCGTTACGGTTAAGAGAGGTTAGCTTCTTGGGTCATGTGGTATCTGCGTGGTATTCGAGTTGACCGAGCAAAATTTGACCATATAGCTGGAAGCCTCAGAAATATTCGAGGTTAGACTTTTGGGGCTTGCTGGTTACTACAAGCGGTTTGTAAAGGTTTCTCGATGATAGCCACACCCATGTGAAGCTACTTCAAAAGAGGTTAAGTTGAATGGACGGAAAAATGTCGAGAAAAGTGTTGATCAACTGAAAACTTATTTGTGGAGCTCAATTTTAGTGCGACCGAATCGGCAAAGAGTTTGTCATCTATAGTGCGCCTCCCTACTTGGGTTAGGTTGCGTATTGATGCAAGAAGGTCGAGTTGTGGCCTATCGTCAAGACAATTAAAGCCACATGAGAAAATTATTGACCCATGATCTCGAATTAGGCGCCATCGTATTCCTTGAAAATATGGCGACATTACTTATTTGGTGAGAAGTGCCATGTATTTTGGATCACAAAAGTCTCAAATATTTGATGACTCAAAGGCGTTGGCTCGAGTTGTTAAAAGATTATGAGCTTGTCATTGATTATCACCGGAAAAGGCTAATGTGGTTGCGGACGCCTTAAGCGAAATCCTTTGTTGCTTTCTGGCGATGAATGTACCTTGTCTATTCTACCGCAATGTGTTAGTAGCGAATTAAAGGCCAAACCATTATTGATTCATCAAATTCGTGAAGCTTAGAAAATCGACGATGAGTTGGTTGCAAAAGCGGGCTGAATGTGTTCAGAATGTGGAATCGGAGTTTCAAATTGATGATGACGATTGTTTGAGTCAGAAATCGGTTGTGTTTCCAAGAAATTTAGAACTCACTTGATGATTACGAGCGAAGCTTATTGTAGCGAATGTCAATTTACGGGAGTATGAAAATGTACAGCGATCTTAGGCGTCGGTTTGGTGGCATGGTATGAAGCGAGACATTTTCGATTTTGTTTGAAGTGTTTAATATGTCCAAGTAAAGGCGGAACATCAAGTGCCTACGGGTTTACTTGAAGATCATGATACGAATGGAAATGGGAGCGAGTCACGATGGATTTTGTATCGGGTTACCAATGTGGCGAAGTAAGAAAGATGCGATTTGGGTCGTTGTCGATAGATGACTAAGTCGGACTCACTTTATCCCATGCATACGGATTTTTCATTGGATAAACTAACTGAATTGTATGTTTCTCAGTTGTGAGATTACAGTGGAGATTTCTATTGTGTGGATAGAGATCGAGATTCACCTCGCGATTTTGGAAGAAATTGCAAGAAGCTTTGGGTACCAAAGCGCATTTTAACCTGCTTTTCATCCCCAAACCGATGGTCAATCCGGCGGATAATTACGGATACTCGAGGATATGTTGAGATGTTGCATCCTCGAGTTTAGTGGTTCATGGGGCGGTATTTACCTTTGATTGAATTGCCTACAATAATAGTTTTCAATCAAGTATTAAGATGGCACTTCGAGGCTTTTGCGGCGTAAATGCGTACACCATTGTTTTGGATCGAGCTCGGTGAAAGTAAAATTTTGAGTGGATTTGATTAAAGATCTGAGCGAAAGTAAAAGTAATCCATGAAAGTCGAAGATAGCCTCCGATCGTCGAAGAAATGCGCGGATCTGAAGCGAAAAGACATTGAGTATCGGTGGGAGATAAAGTGTTCCTTAAAGTTTACCTTGGAAAAAGATACTCAAATTTGGCGTAAAGGCAAATTGAGTCCGAGTTCATCGGGCCATATGAAGTATCCGAGCAGTCGGTCCGATTACGTTCGTTTGATTTTGTCCCCTGAACTCGAAAAGATTCACGGCGTCTTTCATGTTTGATGCTTGACGTTATAGATCGATCGTCGCACGTAATTAGTCCATCGAGGTTGAAATTCAAGCCAATATGAGTTATGAAGAAGAACCGATTCGTATCCTAGCACGTGAAGTGAAAGAGTTGCGAAACAAAAGGGTTCCGCTAGTGAAAGTGTTATGGCTCAAACATGGGATAGAAGAAGCTACTTGGAACGAGAACTCTATGAAGAGATACCCAAACCTATTTAGGTAAGATTTTGGGCGAAAATTTCTAAAGTGGGGAGAGTTGTGACGACCTTAAAATCACCCTAGTCGGAATGTGGTTTGGGACCACAAACGAGGCATAAAATAATTTAAAATTTATTTTGATGCCTATAATATGTTAACTCATGCGTGACATTTTGATGTTTTGATTTAGAGTTATAAATGTGAATTTCACTAGAAAGGACCTAGTAGTAAACTTTGGAAGTATGATGGGGAAATGTGTGATGACTAGTGGATTATGCATGCAAAAATGAGGGTTTGCATGTCAAATTTCCATATATCATAAGTAGTGGCCGCCATGATGGGCTTATATGACATAATATGTATTAATTATTAGTTAGTAGCTTATATGTTATAACATAAGTAAATAAAATAAGGAAAAGAAAAGAAACAAAGGAGTCTTTCTCATGTTTTCTTCTTGGCGATTCTAAGAGAGGAAGAGGAGGAGCCATTCGGCCATGGTAGGCCTTCATTAAGGTAAGAAACTCAATCTAGTCCTTTAAAATCTTAGCATGGTTTTAAGCTAGATTCTAAGTCCCTTACTTAACCATGCGAAATCTTTGAAATGGATGGTGATATGAACATTCGGTAGTGGTAGAGGTTAAAGAAAAATGGTGGTAATGTTATATATTTTGATAAGTATGTTAAATGGTTTGAGATTTGAACTAGTCATCAAATCCTCTAGGTAGCCCATGCTAAAATTTTGAATTTTGGGATGACTAGAACTTTCGACATGGTAGCTATTGAGGATTTAGGTTTGTGTTTCATGTTAAATTGGATGAATCTTGGTGTAAGGGTGTTTGAACTAAACTAATGATCAAATAGGTGCATAGATACAAAATGGAAAGAATCGGCCTAAGTGTTTTAGTCATTGACATATATATATATATGTTGCGAATGTGTGTAAGGAATTGGTTAAGTACATTGTTGTTAAATGCTTGTTGCTAAGGAATTTTGAATGGGTTATAAATTGAGTTTAATGTTCGGGAACATTGGTTTGGACACCTAGTCTAGAATGTGTTGGCTAACTTACCAAGTGCATAAATATGATAATGCTATGATGGTAGACTTAATTGGAATTGCATTGTAAGTGATGCCTTGGGCTCTTATGATGGTTAGGGACAAAATGTGTTGTGAGGACGAAATGATGTCTATGAATTCAAAATGCAAGGTATTAAGCTAGTCCTATTATTCGGTGGTGCATGAGTAGAGCACATGTATAATGCTTGAATAACTAGTCAATAAAGCTATTCGCCTAATTGTATAATATGAATGTATTTAATCGGATTGTTAAATTGATAAATTATTAAATAAGCTCTATTTGTTTGAATTAAGCTCAAGAGCTTAGAGGACCAAAGTTCGATAAGGGAAGGAAAAAGTGATCGAATAGCCGTGAAATCATTCGACAACATCCGAGTAAGTCTTCAAGTAATGACCCTACTTGATTTATCTTTGAAATGATTTGTCATCTTATGGCGGATAGCCGAATGTGCATAGAGCCTATGTTATAAAGCCAATTGAAATCATGCTCTTTTGTGTGGCTATTGAGCGAAATTGGAAAGGTTTGATAAATGATTTGTGTTTGAGCCTTAATGTGAAATGAAATATGGATGTGTCATGAATATTGATATATGTGTGCATGAGCATTTGAATGATATCCGGGCTAAGCCGAAGGCATTTGTGAGTTGTTATATCTGGGCTAAGACAGAAGGCATTTCTTGAGTTGTTATATCGGGCTAAGACCAAGGTATTCTTGAGTTGTTATATCGGCTAAGACCGAAGGCATTTCTGTGATTGTTATATCAGGGCTAAGACAGAAGGCATTTGTCGAAGTTGTTATATCAGGGCTAAGACGAAGGCATTTGTGCGAGTTGCTATGTCGGTTAAGACCAGAAAGCAATTAGGCGTGTGGTTATATCCGACTAAATCCGAAGAAACTTGGGTTTGAAGGTGAGCGATTTGTGCTATAATAATTTTAATTAATCGCTCGAAAAACCCAAGCGATAAGGTATGTTTGCATGTGCATCGAAAAGTTGATTCGTTTTAAATAGTATTAGTTCAATCGACTAACGAACTTTCGGCTCTTAGATAGGTTGATACCTTGTGTGTGTATATGTTGATGAAGTGTGAAGTAAGTATGATTATGAGAATGTGTATTAATAAAGTGATTCATTTAGCTATGTGAATGTAATACTTTAGTCAAAGCTGATTTCATTACTTGAGACTTACTAAGCATTAAAATGCTTACCCGTTGCTTTGGCTCTCGTTTTATAGATTTTGCTCGTTAGCTATCGGATTCGGGATCATCGAATCGAAGTCATCCACACTATCAAAGCCCTTTTGGTACTCTTTTAGTTGAACTCTGGATATGGCATGTATAGGACTACCCTTTGTTGTTTTTCAAGTACTTTTTGTGATGTATGTGTATCGACCATGAAAATGGCTCGTGAAGTGGAGTATGGCATTAGACCATTTGTGTTTATGTATATATATATGGTTTCATGATGTGACTATGGACTGGAGTGGAAGTGTTAGGCAAATGATCAGCCATTGGAATGGCTAAATATGATCATATGTGGACCTATGTATGACAAAACTCTAGTTGGTCCATGGAAACCACGAAATAGGTAAAGTTTACCTTGAAAACAATCTTGACAGCAGCAGTGGTGTGGATTTGAAAAATCACTAAAATTTGTAGGAATGGAATTAAATAGTGAATAAATTATTTAATCGAACCTTGATGAATCTATTTTCAAATGAAAGTCACGAAGCGATCATATGAACAGTATATTAAGATACATTAAAGTTCTCGTGAAATAGGGCCAGAACAGTTTCTGGATCCCCTGTTTCCACTTTGAAAAGTTACCATAAATTATCCGGAGATAATTAGAAGTCATTCCTTATATGTATAGATTCCCCTTTGAGTATAGTTTCATTAGAAACAAACGGTATGAGTATTGAAGCTCTGTACAGGGAGATATCCAAGACGTAATACATGAAGGTCAGAGTAGTCAAACCCAGAATCAGGGGATACTTTAACTAATAAACTGTACCAATTGGCCCGACCAAAATTGTATAAATAAATACACAGATGGATATATGAGTCTAATTTCAGGAAAATTCGGAATCAGTTTTTGAGTTTTGGAACTCGAGATATGATTTTTAAGGTGACAGTGGCGCGATTAGCCATCCATCTGGAAATTTTTTTTTAAATGGGCGGTGAAAACAAAGTAATCAAGTCAGTAGCACCTCGCGTTCGACTCAAACAGCAGTATCAGGTGCGGTGTTACATTAACACATATAGCTCTTACAATGCCATATCCTAGATATGGTCTTACATATTCTCACATATCGAGCCGATGCCATGTCCGACATGGTCTTACACTATCTCAAATCAATGCCTTCGTCCCGACGAGGTCTTACATAATTCCACTTTACACTTAGTGCTTGACCGATCTCGCACTCATAGTGCTCGGTTAAAGGATCCACTTTACACGGTGCCTCTAATCATTCACACACATAGTGCTCTTATTCATTCGTTATTCACATTGAAATGACTTAACCAAGTCGATAAACATCATGTATGTACACTTTTAAACATATCATCTCATTTAAATTTGAATTAGTATAGTAATGAACACTTAAACTTTGCTCAAATTCGCACGAAGGCGAACACACGTCACCAGACATGATTGCTCTTGGGACCTAGCGGATACATCACTACACGAATGCTCTTGGGACTTAGTCCGGATACATCACTGCACGAATGCTCTTTGGAACTTAGTCGGATACATCACTAACGAATCTGTTGAACTTAGTCGGATACATCACTAACGAATGCTCTTTGGAACTTAGTCGGATACATCACTACTCGAATGCTCTTGAATTTAGCCGGATATATCACTCTCAATTCTCATGTACATATACACATATAGCAATACACATTAGTACATTATTTACATTACTTGGATACAAACACAACATGCTTATCGACCATTCAACTTCGGTTCCATAGCCGCATACAAATCACATTTATAGTCATAACACTCTTTCAAAATTGCATACTTATACCCTTATAATTCAATCCAAATCGAAATTCAAATCGAGTACATGATCGTGACTGATCAACTTAATAATTTAGGCATACCTAAGTGAAGTTATATCGCAAATTCTCATAGTCGAAGCTTGCTACATCGATCGGGATCAAGATTCATTACAATCTGACAACCACATTTTAATAGTCAAAATCATCACACTATCATTTTATCACTTTATGACATGTATAAATAGACTCACGCGTGCTACGTTAGTCCTAGAATCGACTAAACCGTAGCTCGATACCAATAAAATGTAACACCTATCCATGTAATCGCGAGAATAGGTAAGAGCGTTCACGGACTTGTAACTCACGTCGAGCAGTAAAATTTTGAACTTTTCTTGAATTAAAGATCGTTCATTTAAATAAGTATTAAGCCGACCAAAGGTAAGATTTAAACTTCACTAAGTAAACATTCAAAAGATGCCATTTTCATGGCTTATATACATTAACCAAAAATATTCTTCCGCCACTAGTCTATTCTATACATGCCATAAATTAGTTCTAAACATAGCGTAACAAGCGGTGGATAGTGATAGTGTGACTAGTTCTTGCGATCCCGAGCACTGTAAGCTTAATGAGACCTATAAGGCGGAGAAGCAGTAAGCAGAGTAAGCATTACAATGCTTAGTAAGTTTTAAGCGATGTCAACAGATAATAATCAAATTATAACATAGTTGTTCGTATTTTTATTTCACTCTTCCTTGGGCATACCATCCCTTCTAGAATATGCACATCTCATCATATACAATAGGCGGATAAACTCTCACATAAAAGTGAGCTCATGTGACATAGATATATCGTATGATTTCACATAACCTCTCACACTAATCCGATGTCACATAATCATAGGAATAGTCCCATAGATTGCTCTCGTATGCATCATATATAAACTTGGAGTACATACACATTTAACCTTTCGCATTTAATATATTTATAAGCAATTCTTATTACGAAGTCTTATAGCTTTAACCTCTACTCGGATTATCGGTGAGACCTTTAGCTCGGACAAAATCTCCACACGAAGTTATCGGGTCTTACCGGACATACTCTCCACACGTAGTCATGGGTCTTACCGGACATACTCTCCACACGTAGTCATCGGGTCTTACGGACATAATCTCCACACGTAGTCATCGGGTCTCACCGAATATATTTCAAGTTTCATGTACATTTAATCGCATGTTACAACATTCACATTAGCCATTGGCTTTACCACATATTCATATCACATATATATATTTGTCTTGTACATCAATTTCAGCCATAGCTTATAAGCAACTCAAATAGTTTGATCAATGTTTACAACAAATTCACATATTCACCACAAGCTGTTTTCTGAGCAATAGTCACTAAATTATTTATAACTGGAGCTACAAAACTAAAAATCAATTGCCGTTAATTTTCCTGAATATAGACTCATATATATTCCATCCATAAAATTTTCATAATTTTAGGTTTGGCCAATCAATACCAGAT
>NW_026440605.1:7500-16623 GCF_025698485.1 Gossypium arboreum
GTGGTCTTGGTCTGAGCTCCCAAGTGTTGGCGGCCGGGCACTTGTTCAATTTTACTGCGTGCCTGCCGTGCCATGCCATGCCATACTTCTTGTATTTGTTTTGGGCCAACAGAAAAAATTTCTAAGTTAAACACTTGGCCGTGCCGCCCCCTCGGGAAACATCGCACAGCGGGGGCCGTGGTGGTGCGAGTGCGAGCCCCCAACTGTTGGCGGCCCGAGCACTTGTTCAATTATCTACCGTGCCATCATGCCATATTTCATTCGGCTTCTTGTATTTCTTTTGGGCCAACAGAAAAAATTTTCAATTAAAAATACTAAGTGTAAGTGGCGTAAAAAAAAACTTGCCCCCATTTCAGGCGTGTACGGGAGCCTCGGGCAACATCCATAGCGTAGGCCATCCGTGGTGAGGTCATCGAACAACATCGGCACCTTGGTGCCTCGGATCTCTTGAGGCGTTGGGCTGAAAAAAGTGTCCTGTTTGGACATCGAAACTGTCCTGTTTGAGACACATGAATGTCAGCAGGTAGCACATTGACCAAGTTTTTAGCTCTTTAGGGGAAGTGATATTGAGCGGCCGGGGTTATCGAGAGCCTTGCCCATGCCCATCGCATGCGGACGTCGGTGCCCCCACCACCGGTTAGGTTCCGGCGGTGCTCAGGCGATCCATCCGGCGATGATCCGTGAGCCATCCGGGATACACAAGCGGCGCAGTCCCTCCCAATCCCAAAAGGTAGAATTCGGATACCGTTACATGTTGGTACCCAATAATGAATGAATCGTCCCAAAGGTAGGATTAGGATACCGTTGCATGTCGGTACCCAACAATGAATAGATCGTCCTGTCCCTCCCTTTTGCTTGAGAGCCCGGCACCTTTGGCCCATGATAGCCTCGTACACTATCGGCGTGTGCCATCCGTGGTCTTGGGGCCATCAGGTACCCGGCCCCTTTGATGTGTCGAGACATCCAGGCGGCATCGGCACCTTGGTGCATCGGATGTCTTGGGAGGTCGAGCACCAAAGCTAATTTTGGGCCCCGTTGGTGCGAAGCGTCGGCACCATAAAGTGTCCTGTTTGAGACACATGAATGTCGCTTTGGTAGCACATTGACCAAGTTTTTTAGCTCTTTAGGGGAGGTGATATTGAGGCGAGCGAGGGGTTGTCGAGCCTTGCCCGCCCATTTCATGCCAGACGTCGGTGCCCCCCATCGCCGGTTAGGTTCGGCGGTGCTCGGCGATCTATCCGGCGGTGCTCGGCGAGCCATCCGGCGGTGCTCCGTGAGCCATCCGGAATATCAGCAAGCTACAAGTCGTCCCGGTCCCTCCCCCAGGTCCCTCCCCTTTTGAATCATCCCGGTCCCTCCCCTTTTGGAACAAGATCCTCCGGCACCTTGGGCCCTTGGTCGTCTTGGGAGCATCGAGGCACCCTTGGTAACCTAGGGCGTCGATGGTGCAGGAGCATCGGCACATTCTTTGCTTGGACGTCTTTGGAGCCTTGGGCGCCATCGGGAAACCTAGGCCCTTGGTCGTGCGGGAGCCTCGGCCACCATCGGCAACCTAGGCGCTGGTCGTGCGGGAGCCTCGGCCACCATCGGCACCTAGGCCCCTGGTCATGTAGGAGCTTCGGCCACCATCGGCAACCTAGGCCCTTGGTCGTGCGAGAGCCTCGGGCACCATCGGCACCTAGGCCCTTGGTCGTGCGGGAGCCTCGGGCACCATCGGCACCTTGGTGCTTGGATGTGCAGGAGCCTCGGGCACCATCGGCAACCTAGGCCCCTGGTCGTGCGGGAGCCTCGGGCACCATCGGCAACCTAGGCCCTTGGTCGTGCGAGAGCCTCGGGACCATCGGCACCTAGGCCCTTGGTCGTGCGGGAGCCTCGGCCACCATCGGCACCTAGGCCCTTGGATGTGCGGGAGCCTCGGGCACCATCGGCAACCCTAGGCCCTGGTCGTGCGGGAGCCTCGGGCACCATCGGCACTTTGGTGCTTGGATGTGCGGGAGCCTCGAACACCATCGGCAACCTCGGCCCTTGGTCGTGCGGGAGCCTCGGGCACCATCGGCACCTTGGTGCCTTGGATGTGCGGGAGCCTCGAGCAGCATTGGCACCTTGGTGCTTGGATGTGCGGGAGCCTCGGACACCATCGGCAACCTAGGACGTTGGATGTGCGGGTGCCTCGAGCAGCAGGGGCACCCTGGTGGCTCGGATGTGCGGGCTAAAGAAAAGTGTCCCCGTTTCAGACATACGAATGTTGCCTGGTAGCAGATTGACGAAGTTTTTTTAGCTCTTTAAGGGGTAGAGATCCGCTGCCCCCCGACGTGGCCCCCCCTCGAACCCGAGGTGGGGTGCGTCCGCAGCCCCCACGGGGGTCGGATAGTCCGCAATGACTCACCAGCGGTGGTGGGTCAATCGCCGGCGCTAGTGGCCGGGGTGATGATTTTCCGGCCGGTCAAGCCCGTGCCCATAGAAATGTAATAACGACTTCAAGACCGGGTTCCCTATATCGGGCAAAGATCTCTTGGGGTGGCTTATGCATTGCTATGGGCTCGAGCTTAACTTGCCCATTCTCCCCGTCATGTTAAGGACGCCTTGTGCCTTCAAGTCGGCGACCCATCGGCGCCTTGGCCTTGCCAAGGCCTTGCACGCATTCGAAGCTGCCCGTGACCCCGGTACCAAGTCCTTTGACGGCAGCGGCTCTTTGGGGGCGTAAGTTGAGTTTGTAGGCTCGGTCTTGGCTTGACCAAGTCCCAATGGGATTTTGTCCCTCGTAGTTCTCGTGCCAAGCGTTTGTGGTGTGCCCTCGTTTCATTGTTCCTTCGCTCCCCTACCAATACATTGGTTGGGTGGGTTGTTGGCCGGTGTGCGTGGGTGCTACCACTAGTACGCAATGGGCATATGAGTGGTGTTTTGGTTGTGTGTATTGGCGGGCTCCATGCTACCCGCATCGAGCTGTCGAGCCACACTCCTCTTCATTAACTCCTTGTTCTAATTGAACCCGGGGATGCGATCAGGATCTGTGTTGCGTACCTAAGCGGATGGAATTATTGATGTGTTGCCGTCCCTTCTCCATCTCGTGCCCTTTGGGGTGCGTGGTGGACCACAATCGTGCCCTGTGTCCCGAGTGTGCCCCTTAAATCGGTGTGGCCTCGTCGGTGCCTTTGGTGCTCGTTCGTGCTTTCGGATGCGGAAAATATTTTTGAGAGTAGGGTTTAGGCCCTTGTCTCTCGATGCCTATGCATTTTGTCTCTTGACACGGACGATGCTCGTGCTCTGTTATAGCCTCTTCGTTGCTCACGCGGCATGTTGAGAGCCATGCAGTGTCGACGTCGCGGAGAATGCTACTGGTTGATCTGCCGGTAGTCATATGCTTGTCTCAAAAGATTAAGCCATGCATGTGTAAGTATGAACAAATTGAGGCTGTGAAGCTGCGAATGGCTCATTAAATCGATTATAGTTTGTTTGATGGTATTTGCTACTCGGATAACCGTAGTAATTCTAGAGCTATCGTGCAACAAACCCGACTTCTGGAAGGATGCATTTATTAGATAAAAGGTCGACGCGGGCTTTGCCCGTTGCTCGATGATTCATGATAACTCGACGGATCGCTTACGGCCTTTGTGCGGCGACGCATCATTCAAATTTCTGCCTATCAACTTTCGATGGTAGGATAGTGGCCTACTATGGTGGTGACGGGTGGCGGAGAATTAGGGTTCGATTAGGAGAGGAGCACGAAGCGGCTACCACATCCAAGGAAGGCGGCGGCGCGCAAATTACCCAATCGACACGGGGAGGTAGTGACAATAAATAACAATACCGGGCTCTATGAGTGCAGTAATTGGAATAAGTACAATCTAAATCCCTTAACGAGGATCCATTGGAGGGCAAGTCGGTGCCAGCAGCCCGCGGTAATTCCAGCTCAATAGCGTATATTTAAGTTGTTGCGGTTAAAAAGCTCGTAGTTGGACTTAGGGGTGGGTCGGCCGGTCCGCCTCACGGTGAGCACCGATGCTGCTCGTCCCTACTGCCGGCGATGCGCTCTGGCCTTAATTGGCCGGGTCGTTCCTCCGTATTTGTTACTTTGAAGAAATTAGAGTGCTCAAAGCGAGGCCTACGCTTGTATACATTAGCATGGGATAACATCATAGGATTTCGATCCTATTGTGTTGTGCCGGGATCGGAGTAATGATTAACGAGGGACGGTCGGGGCATTCGTATTTCATAGTCGGAGGTGAAATTCTTGGATTTATGAAGGCGAACAAGCTGCGAAAGCATTTGCCAAGGATGTTTTCATTAATCAGAACGAAAGTTGGGGGCTCGAAGGCGATCGAGATACCGTCCTAGTCTCAACCATAAGCGATGCCGACCGAGGATCGGCGGATGTTGCTTTTAGGACTCATGGCACCTTATGAAATCAAAGTCTTTGGGTTAGGGGAGTATGGTGCAAAATTTGAAACTTAAAGGAATTGTGGAAGGGCACCACCGAGTGGAGCACTGCGGCAATTGACTCAACGGGAAACTTACGAGGTCGGACATAGTAAGGATTAATGGTGAGAGCTCTTTCTTGATTCTATGGGTGGTGGTGCATGGCCGTTCTTAGTTGGTGGAAGCGATTTATGCAGTTAATTCCGTTAACGAGCGAGACCTCGGCCTGCTAACTAGCTACGGAGGTGATCCTTCGTGGCTAGCTTCTTAGAGGACTATGGCCTTTTAGGCCACGGAAGTTTGAGGCAATAGCAGTGCGTGATGCCCTTAGATGTTACGGGCGCGCGCGCTTCTGCGATGTATTCAGCGAGTCTATAGCCTTGGCAAGCGGGCCGGGTAATCTTTGAAATTTCATCGTGATGGGGATAGATCATTGCAATTGTTGGTCTTCAGCGAGGAATTCCTAGTAAGCGCGAGTCATCAGCTCGCGTTGACTAAATCCACGCCCTTTGTACACACCGCCGTCGCTCCTACCGATTGAATGGTCGGTGAAGTGTTGGGATCGCGGCGGCGTGGGCGGTTCGCTGCCATGACGTCGCGAAGTCCGCGAACCTTATCATTTAGAGGAAGGAGAAGTCGTAACAAGGTTTCCGTAGGTGAACTGCGGAAGGATCATTGTCGAAACACTGCCTAGCGAGCGACCCGTGAGCGCGTTGTATACAACATCGGAGGTGGTGCGGGTGCATCGTTACTGTCCCCACCCGCGTGTCGGGCGGCGGTCTTGTCATCCCTTTTGCCCATTGGGTGGGGTGAGATGTCGGGATCAACTTCTTGATGCAAAGCGAACAAACCCGCGCGAATCGCGCCAAGGAATCGAAATGAAAAAGGACACATCTCTTGTCGCCGCACCGTTCGCGGTGTCGATTGCTTGATGATGTTGTTCTTTTATGCATAAAGTATATAGAACGACTCTCGACAGCGGATATCTCGGCTCTCGCGCCGATGAAGAGCGTGGCGAAATCGATACTTGGTGTGAATTGCGAGAATCCGTGAACCATCGAGTCTTTGAGCGCAAGTTGCGCCCCAAGCCATTAGGCGAGACACGTCTGCTGGGTGTCACGCATCGTCGCCCCATCTAACCCGATCCTCGGGACTCGGTTGGACAGCGGGCGGAAATTGGCCTCCGTGCGCTCCACGGCCGGCGGTTGGCCTAAATTCGAGTCCTCGGCGACATAATCGTCGCGACGATCGGTGGTAATCTTGCAAGCAAACCTCGTTGAGTCGTGCGCGTTCGTCGTCGAGACCATAAACCCTTCGGCATCGCGCCGCGTTCCAGTCGGCGGGATTACCGTGAGTTTAAACATATCAATAAGCGGAGGAAAAAACTTACGAGATTCCCTAGTAGCGGCGAGCGAGCAGGGAAAAGCCCGGCTTGAGAATCGGGCGCCACCGGCGTTGAATTGTAGTCTGGAGAAGCGTCCTCGGCGGACCGGGCCCAAGTCCCTGGAAAGGGCCGGGAAGGTGAAACCCGTCGTGCGGACCTGTCGCACCACAGGCAGCTGTCTGAGTCGGGTTGTTTGGGAATCTGCCCTAATCGGCGGTAAATTCCGTCCAAGGCTAAATCTGGTGAGAGGCCGATGGCGAACAAATCTGCGAGGAAAGATGAAAAGGACTTTGAAAGAGAGTCAAGAGTGCTTGAAATTGTCGGGAGGAAGCGGATGGGGGCGGCGATGCGCCCGGTCGGATGTGGGCAGCGAGCGGTCCGCCCGATCGGCTTCGAGGCGTGGACCGGCTTGGTCGTGGCGGCCCAAGCCGGGCCTTTGATCGCTGTGGAGCGTCGTCGCCTCGATCGTGGGATCCGGCCGCGCCGTCTCGGCGTGCCCGACACTGCGTGCTCGGGCGTCGACTGCGGGCTCCCATTCGGCCCGTCTTGAAACACGGACCAAAAGTCGACATGTGTGCGAGTCAGCGGGCTGGAAAACCCGTAAGGCGCAAAGGAAGCGATTGGCGGGATCCCTCACGGGTGCCGCCGACCGACCTTGATCTTCGAGAAGGGTTGGTGAGAGCATGCTGTCGGGACGAAAGATGGTGAACTATGCTGGCGGGGCGAAGCGGAGAAACTACGGTGGAGGCCATGGCGATCTTGACGATGCAAATCGTTAAATCGACTTGGGTATAAGGCGAAAGACTAATCGAGCCGTCTAGTGGGAAGAAACACCGCCGCGTCGGCGTGGTGTCAAGTCGCCCGTGACCCTTAATCCGGAGGACGAGTGCCGTCCGCGCCGGTCGTACTCATAACCGCATCGGAGTCTCCAAGGTGAGCGACCTACGGTCAATGGAACAATGTAGAGCAAGGGAAGTCGGCAAAATGGATCCGTAACCTCGGGAAAAGTTAGCTCACGAAATTTGAGCACGGGGTCCCGATCCGAACCCGTCATTGCCGATTACCTTTGCTTCGAGCTGCTTCAGCGGCGAAGCGGAATCGCCGCGTCTTGGTAGAGACCAGGGCGGAGAGCGGCTCGCCGGGGGCCTTCCGAGGCGACAAGCGGTCGACTTCGAAGCTAAAATGCGGACAAGGGGAATCCGGCATTTAATTAAAACAAAGCATTGCGATGGTCCTGCGGATGCTCACGCAATGTGATTTACGCCAGTCTTTCACGAATGTCAAAGTGAAGAAATTCAATAGCGGCGGGTAAGCGGCGGGAGTAACTATGACTCTCTTAAAGGTAGCCAAATGCCTCGTCATCTAAGTGGTAGTAGACGCATGAATGGATTAGCCAGATTCCCTGTCACATCACTATCCAGTGAAACCACGACCAAGGAGCGGGCTTGGCGAGAATCGTGAGGAAAGAAGACCTGTTGAGCTGACTCTGGTCCGACTTTGTGAAATGACTTGAGAGGTGTAGGATAAGTGGGAGCTCTCGGTGAAATTGAAATACCACTACTTTTAGCGTTATTTTACTTATTCAGTGAATCGGAGGCGAGAACCTGGCCCTCTTTTTGGACCCAAGGTCATTTCTGAGTCGGCCGATCGAGCGGAAGAAGACATTGTCGGTGGGGAGTTTGGTGGGGCGGCTTTATACATTAAAGATAAGCGGTGTCTAAGATGAGCTCAACGAGCAGAAATCTCGTGTGGAACAAAGGGTAAAAAGCTCGTTTGATTCGATTTCCGTCTGAATCTGAACCGTGAAAGCGTGGCCTATCTCGATCCTTTAGACCTTGAATTTGAAGCTAGAGGTGTCGAGAAAAAGTTACCACGGGGATAAGCGGCTTATGGCGATAGCGTTCATAAGCGGCGTTGCTTTTGATCCTTGATGTCGGCTCTTCCTATCATTGTGAAGCGAAATTCACCAAGTGTTGGATTGTTCACCCACCAATAGGGAGCGTGGCGGGTTTTAGGCCGTGCGTGAGAGCAGGTTAGTTTACCCTCTTGATGGCAGCGTCGCAATAGTAATTCAACCTAATCTGAGAGGAAGGCCGTTGATTAAGCACAATTGGTCATCGCTTGGATTGAAAAACCCGATGGCTGCGGCTTCTGGTCTTGTTGGATTATGGTGAAGCGCCTCTAAGTCGAGAATCAGGGCTAGAAGCGGCTTATAGCCCGTCGCCCGTTAATAGGCCCATGATGAGGGGCCTTTGGCCCCGAGCACGCGATCGTCGTGGAGTGCGGCGACGCGTGCCGGACAAGTCATGGTGCGCCTCCTTGGGCGTAATTCCCGGCGGCCGGGGTAGAATCGCTTGAGGCGACTTAAATCTGTGACGGGGTATTATGTAAGTGGCGAGTGGCCTTCTTGCCGCGATCCTTGAATCGACCCTTTGTAAACCCGATTAGTCCCTCCCCATCTCCTTCGATCCACCCTTGTTCTTTTGCGTCCAGGCCACAGGGTCCCCAAAGTGGGGACTTAGTGTAAGGAGTTAGTTAAACACTTGGCCGTGCCGCCTCCGGGAAACATGGCTGCTTGAGGGCCGTGGTGGTGTGGTCTGGCTCCCAAGTGTTGGCGGACCGAGCACTTGTTCAATTTTCTGCCGTGCCACTGCCGTGCCATGCCATACCATACTTCTTGTATTTGTTTTGGAATATGAAAAAAATTTCTAAGTTAAACACTTGGCCGTGCACCCCCTCGGGGCTTATCGCCACCGGCCAGAAGTAGTGGTGGTGCAGTCACGAGCCCCCAGCCTTGGTGGCTGACAGAGCACTTGTTCAAGTATCTCTAGTGCCATCATGCCATATTTCATTCGACTTCTTGTATTTCTTTTTGAATAACAGAAAAAATTTTCAATTAAAAATACTAAGTGTAAGTGGCGTAAAAAAACTTGCCCCCATTTGGTGAATGTCTGGGAGCCTCGGGCAACATCCATAGCGTAGGCCATCCAGTGGTGAGGTCGTGAACGGCTATCGGCACTTAATTGCCTCGGATCTCTTGAGGGCGTTGGGCTGAAAAAGTGTCCACTTTGAGACATCACAAAACTGTCCTGATTTCGGACACATAGATATCAGCAGGTAGCACATTGACCAAGTTTTTAGCTCTTTAGGGAAGTGATATTGGCGACGAGGGGGTTATCGAGCCTTGCCCATACCCATCGCATGCGGGGCCGTCGGTGCCCCTTACTGCGGTTAGGTTCGGCGGTGCTCGACGATCCATCCGTGATGATCGGCTGAGCCATCCGGGATACACAAGCAGCGCTGCAAGGTCCCTCCCAATCCCA
>NW_026440606.1:0-17681 GCF_025698485.1 Gossypium arboreum
GCTTCGATCAAACAAGTTTTCGATTGATCGAAACTTTTCGACACTTTTTCGTCCATTCAAACTTAACATCTTTCAAGTAGTTTCATCATTAGTGTGGCTATCATCGAGAAACCCTTTACAAAGCGTCGAGAACGGCAAGTCCCAAAAAGCTCGAACTTCAATATTTCTGAGGCTTCGTTAAGTATGGCCAAAATTTTGTTCGGATCAACTCGAATACCCGATCGCAGATACCACATGACCCAAGAAGCTAACCTCTCTTAACCGAACTCACACTTACGAACTTAGCATATAACGCTTATCCCGTAAAATTTGCAACACTAATCCGTGTGTTCAAGATGATCGGTTTCATTTCTCGAATAGACCAAAATATCATCGATAAACACAACTACAAACCGATCCAAATACGGTTCAAGATCCGATTCATCAAATCCATAAATATCTGCGGAGGCATTAGTGAGCCCAAACGGCATCACTAAGAATTCATAGTGACCGTATCTCGCTCGAAAGCGTTGTGGGTATATCCGAATCTCGAATTCAATCGATAATAACCCGATCTCAAATCTATCTTTGAAAACACCGAGGCTCCCTTTAGTTGATCAAACAAATCATCAATACGCAGTAACGGATATTTATTCTTTATTGTCACTTTATTCAGCTGACGATAGTCGATGCACAACCTCATGGTTCCGTCCTTCTTTTCACAAACAATACTGGTGCACCCAAGGTGAGAAACTTGGTCGAGCGAAACCCTATCCGTCAACTCTTGCAATCGAGCTTTCAACTCTTTTAACTCGGTTGGTGCCATACGATACGAGCTATCAAAATCGGTGTAGTCCGTACAAGCTCAATACCAAACTCTACCTCCGACAGTGGTAAACCCGATAATTCTTGAGAAAAATATCCGGTATTCACAAACCACTTAACCGGATATAGCTACTTGCTCAAATGCCTTCGGACTTAGCCGATTATAGTAACTCGCACAAGTGCCTTTGGGACTTAGCCTGGTTATAGTAACTCAGACAAATGCCTTCGGGACTTAGCGTTATCATCCGAATATCCATGCACATATCAATAAATCATGACACATCTATATTTCATTTTCATAACTAGAATTCAAACACAAGTCACTTATCAAGCATTATCATTTTCGCTCAATAGTTACATACAAAGAGCATGATTTTGATTTACTTAAAACATGATCTAATCGAATCATAATCTAAGATCCATTATTCAAAAACTTACCTCGGATGTTGTCGAAGCGATTTGGCGCTATTCGATCACTTTTTCCTTTCCTTATCCAACTTTGGTCCTCTAAGCTCTTGAGCTAATTCAAACAAATTTAACTTATTAAAGTCTCATTATGCTAGCTTATGGCGAATATGACAAGGAGTTTGATAGGTCATATGGCCACCTTTAGCTCAAATACAAAATGGTCATACGCATTTTTAATCACATTGAGCAATTTAATACAATTAATCTAACATTTCCTCATGTGCACCTTTATGACCGAATACACACATCATTAACCTAATATCAATTAACTAAGCACTTTAACAAATTCTCCTTGAGCCGATTATCTAAGTCAAGATAGATTCATCATTATGCTGCCTATAACCTAATACATGCAACACCAATCTATCTCATGTGGCGAATATGCATGTCTATGTTGAGGCCAATTATATGCTAATACTTCCTACAAATATGGTTATTTGTATTGACTACATACCATTTTGTTTCAAGTTCAAAACTAGCTAATACACATATATACACTAGTAATCAAATACTAACATTTGCACTTCACCTTACTACCATTTTTCATCCAAATAACATGAATCAACAACCATATTTCTCTTCTACTTCCTACCATGGTCGAATGCATCAAGACACCATACCATTTCAATTTTGGTCATGGGTTAAACAAAGAACTTAATGTCTAACTCAAAAATGCTAAAAAGAAAATCCAAGAGTCATCAATCCACCATCACATGTATCATTACAAAGCTTCACATTTAGCATGCAAATGACATCAACACAATTCCACCTTAGCGAAACTTAACTCATCTTCATGCCTCATCACCACAACATCAAACACCAACCAAGAAGACAACACCCATGGCGAATATCATCTCCATCACATAGCAAAGATTTAAACCATGGGCTAGGTAGAACTCAAGCTAACAACTAAAACATGCATGAATCTCATGGAACAACATCAAACATACCTCCTCCTAAACACCAACCAACCGAACATGAAGCAAGAAAATCCTCTTCTTCTTCCTTCCTCAAGTCACGGCAATGGAGGAGTAGCCTAGCTCATTTTTTTCTTTTCTCTTTCTCCTCCTACTAACCACTATTATTTTATTACCCATGCTCCTTATTTTATCATTCCTCCCATAAAACACTAACATAACATGTTTATGACATGTTTTACCCATCACATTTGTCCACCCTCATTGTCATGGCGGCCACTACCAATTAAGTGGGGAAATTGACATGCAAGTCCACCCTTTTAATTACATGCACTAATAGATCCTTATAGATTAACCTATCACATTTCACAAGTGTCACACATAAGTCCTATTAACTAAATTCACATGCAATTAACTAAATCGAAGCTTAAAACTTTCACACATTCATATTCACATATTTTAGACAATAATTATCATATTCAAATAATTTGGTGACTCGATTTAGCGGTCCGAAACCGCTTTTCGACTAGGGTCACTTTAGACATCACAAAGCAGTTGTATGCAAAGTTCGATGAAATGTGAGTTACGGTTAGCGAAGTCAATTTTCTAGGTCATGTTGTATTAGCATCGGTATTCGGGTTGATCCGAGTAAAATTTCAGCTATACTTGATTGGAAACCTCGAGAAATGTTTTTGAAGTCGAAGTTTTCGGACTTACATTACTATAGACAATTCAGGAAAGGTTTCTCTATGATTGCAATCCGATGAAAAAGCTATTACAAAAATATGTTAAGTTAATGGTCGGAAAAGTGCCAAAAAGTTTTGATCGGTTGAAAGCCCTTTTAGCTGAAGCTCGATACTAGTTCAACGAATCGGGTAAAGAAATTGTTATTTATAGTTATGCATATTTAAATGGTTTGGGCTGTGTTTTGATGTAGGAAGGCAAAGTTATAGCTTATGCCTCAATACGATTAAAGCGGATGAAAAGAACTATCGACACACGACCTAGAATTGGTAGCTATTGTGTTTGCATTGAAAATTTAGTATCACTATCATTAGGTGAGAAATGTCATGTTCATTCCGATCATAAAAGTCTAAAATACTTGATGACTCGAAAGATCTAAATTTAAGACAACGCCTATGGTTAAAATTACTAAAAGACTATGTGCTTGTAATTGACTATCATCCAGAAAGGCTAATGTTGTTCTTGATGTTCTAAGCGAAAATCATTATTTTCTTTGTGTGCAATGAATACGCATATGGCTATGTCGATGATGGTTCGATAATAGTGAATTAAAAGCAAGACCGTTATTTGTTCAACAAATTTGTGATGCTCAGAAAGTTGATGATGGTTTGTAAGCAAAATGAACTCAATGCGATTCAAATGTTGATTCAGAGTTTAGAGTTGATCTTTGAGGGTTGTTTGAGGATCGAAATCGAATATGTGTCCGGAGAAATTTAGAATTGATTCGGATGATTTTGAATGAAGCTCACAGATCGATTATCTGTTCACCCCGGTAGTACAAAAATGTATAATGATCTGAAACAACTTTACTGGTGGCATGGTATGAAACGAGACATTTCTGACTTTGTTTCAAAATTACTAGTTTATCAGCAAGTAAAGGCCAAACATCAGGTACCTTCTAGATTGCTTCAACCGATTATGATAACTGAGTGGAAATAGGACGAGTCACGATGGATTTTGTATCGGATTACCGTTGACATCGAGCAAGAAAGATGCAATCGGGTTATTATGGATAGATTGACCAAATCCACTCATTTTGTTCCGGTTCGTACAGATTACTCACTTGATAAGCTTGCTGAGTTTTATGTTTCTTAGATTATGAGATTACACGGTGTGCCTATTTCTATTATTTAGGATAGAGATCTGAGGTTTACATCGTGGTTTTGGAAGAACCTGCAAGATGCTTTAGGTACAAAATTACATTTTAGCACTGCTTTTCATCTGCAAACAGATGGTCAGTACGAACGAATCATTCAGATACTTGAGGATATGTTGAGATGTTGCATTCTTGAGTTCAATGGTATGTGGGAACGATACTTACCTCTGATTGAATTTGCGTTCAATAATAGCTTTCAATCGAGTATCAAAATTGCACCTTATGAGGATTTATACGGTCATAAATGTCGTACACTATTGTATTGGACTGAACTTAGTGAAAACAAGATACACGAGGTTGATTTAATCAGAGAGACTAAACAGAAAGTGAAAGTAATCCGTGAAAGTTTGAAAACAGCACCGAATCGTCAAAAATCGTATGCGGACTTGAAATGAAAAGATATAGAATTTCAGATCGTGGACAAAGTATTTTTGAAAGTTTCACCGTGGAAGAAAATACTCGATTCGGTCGTAAAGGCAAATTGAGTTCGAGATTTATTGGCGTATGAGCTCATAGAGCATATCGGATCGATTCGTACAAATTGTTGTTGCCACGAGTTAGAAAAGATCCATAATGTATTCCATGTCTCAATGTTTCATAGATATCGATCGATCCCTCACATGTGATTAGTCCGTCGAGATTGAAATTAAGTCCGATATGACATATGAAGAAGAATCGATTAGCATTACGGCTCACGAAGTTAAAGAATTGCAAAATAAGAAAATTCCGTTAGTTAAAGTATTGTGGCATAAACACGGAGTTGAGGAAGCAACGTGGGAGGCGAAGATGCAATGAAAGAATGTTATCCGAACCTATTCATTGGTAAGATTTTGGGGACGAAAATCCCTAAGGAGGAGAGTTGTAACTGACGATTTAGACCCTAGTCGGAACGGTGGTTTTAGGACCATGAATCTGAGTTAGAAAAATATTTTAAAAATTATTTTCGTGTTTATTATGTGTCAATTTGAATGTTTGAAATTTTCATGATTTAATTTTATTGTTTGAGTGTCGGATTAAATAAAAGTGCTTAATCGCGTAAAATGAAAACTTGATAGTTTAATGTGAGGACCAAATTGTTGTTGTCTTTATAATATGAGGCATTTATGATGTAATTAGGCCACTATTAATATAGGTGGACGGTAATGGACATAAAATATGTGATAGTATAATATTTTAACTAAGGTTAAATATGTAAATTAAATGTTAAGTTAATATATGTTATTAAATATCATAAAACATAAAAAATAAAGCCATTTTGTGTTTATATCTTGTTCTTGCCGAAAAAAAAAAAAAGAAAAAGGAAACTAGGGTTCACCTTTGCAAAGCTCAATTAAGGTAAGTTCTAGCTCGGTTTTAATAATTTTTACGTTTTTGAGATCGTTGCTAAGTTATCTACAAGACCCATGCTTGAATTTTTTATTTTGGTGAATATTTTGAGTTATGCCATTGTTGAAAGCTGGTGATTTTTTTTGTTTGATGGTAGAAAATAAAAGATATGTGATAGATTAACATGTTTTGTATTGGAATTCTTGATGATTTTGAGTAATTAGGACTAAATTGAAAAAATGATAAATTGAGGGACTCAAATGTGAAATAAATGAAATATATGGACTTGTATGAACATGAGTAGAATTCGGCCTAACATGGGTGTATTCAAATTTTGAATATTTTGTGTTTTGTGAAATAAGGACTAAATTGTGAAAAATGTGAAATGTTAGGGGCAAAAGTGTAATTTTCCCATTTATGTGTTTTTGGATGAATTTGGTTGAATATTTGATTAAATAAGTTTAATTTATATTAATTTAGATCAAGAAAAGAGAAAATCGAATTTGGATCGGGAAAACTAAAGTTGTCGACTAGCAGTCCGATTCATTTTCATCGTCCCGTAAGTTTATAACCAAATAGACGATTAATTTTAATTAAATGTGAATTATATATGCTGAATTGAAATATGTAAATATCTATATGTATTAGCGAAAGTGAATAAGGTTGGCAAAAATATTTATGAATTCGTTTAATGAGAAGTTCTGACGTTAAAGCCTATATGAACCTTAGGAATAGCTAGGATACATATGTCATGACATAGGATTACGATATGTGATGTGCGAGTAAGACCATGGCATCGATATATGTGCGAGTAAGACCATGGCATCGATATATGTCGAGTAAGACCACGTTTTATACGTTGGCATCGAGATGTGACTTCGACATATAGTAAGACCCTATCGGGATAGTGGCATCGATATGTAATTACATGTAAGACCACGTCGAGCGTTGGTATTGTACGATATATGTGATTATCCAAGTGTCTTATCCAATTCTGAATCGTTCATCGAAGCGATAGGTTGTGATCAAATGTGCAAAATGAGCTAAACTAATCGGTATGAATTGGTTTGTTACCTACTCGAAATAAGGTAAGTAAGTTACAAATGTGAGGATGTGTGCGTTCTATAGTATAATCGGCCATTGCTATGTATATACATACGATATCATATTTTGATTCAAGTGTATATGTATATGTGTTAACATAATGATAATTAGCTTTGAAATTTGAAAGATATTTTGTTAACATTTTTATATGTGTATTGCCTTAAGTAAACTTATTTGCAAATGTATATGTTATGTGAAACCATAAGATTTGGGGTTTACTATGAATATGATAGCATAATTAGATTTACTTTAAATGAATTGTTCATGTTATTGAATAGTTTATTTGCTTATGACTTACTAAGCTATAAAAGTTTACTCTATGTGTGTATGTTTGTTTCTATTTTATAGATTTTAGAGTCAAGTTATGAGCTCGGGGGTCGTCAGCAAAGTCTATCACACTGTCGACTGTCTTCAGTACCTTTATAAGTGAACTTTCGAATCTATGGCATGTATAGGCTGGATTATGTTTTGAAATATTTGATTTTGGTTATGTGTAATCTAAGCCATGCGAAAATGGCTTAACTTTTATGTTTGAATTTGGTTATGTTGATTATGGTTTATGTTCATCTTGATTATAATGTTACATGCTATGAATGCATAGTAATTGTGGCAAGTATTATATGTTTTGATAATGGTTGATGATTTTGGATGTACATGTGGTTGGTTCATAAGGTTATGCATGAATAGAAGTATATGTGAATTTGGTTATCATATTGACTTATTTAGGGTGTATAATTTGTCTTGTGAATTGGTTTGGAGACAACAAAAGATGTGCCTTTATAATCGACTAGTGATGGGTAAAATATATACATATGCATATGACATGTAGTTTGTGGTTTGGTATTTAAAGGTCAAGTTGCTCGTGAAATGATTGATTATTATATGTACTATATATATGTGGTAGCAATTCGCCTTGGTGTGTGGTTCATTTAATAAGCATGGACTTGATAATAGTGTGACCGATTAAGGTTATAATTGATAACCGAATTAAAGGATTACTTAATATGTTGAAACATGAAGTTTAGACTTGTTATTATATATGCAAATTAGGTATACAAATGAGTTGCTATTAGTGTCCAAAATGGTTAAAGATAATATGGTGAAATGTGCTTGAACTTGATAAAATATGTTAGCTTGTCTATTATGTTTGGTCGTACACTAAATCATAGATATGATTAGCCTTAATGCTTTAGTTAAATGTATTATAGTACTTATATATTTATATATATAACTGAATGCTTGTTTTTAATTTGCATTAATGTACAAAAGCGTTTAAATTTCATATTGACTAATATATTAATGCCGCATAAATGAATGAAAAGTTTAGTATTGTAATTTGTTTTGTTTGATATATAATTTGTTTTGATATATGTTGGATTATGTTTTAATTATGTTATGTTATGAATATTACGATATTAAGTTTTGATATTTGATTAAGCTACGATATTACTGTAATTAAAATTTTGAATTTTAAAATGTAATGTACTGAACTGTGATATGATCGGTAATGCCTCATAACCCTAATTCAGATGGGATAAGGTTTAGAGGTGTTACATCCACTCGCTAATCCCTCACAAAAGGATTAGTTCCCCATGGATCTCATAAATAGCATAAACTTGATATATAAAATAGACATTAATAATAATTCAAGGATATAAAGTTTAGAAGAAGCTTGATTTGTATTGAATAGAATGTCGAATCCTCACAGTTTGATCAAGTTCACAAATCGATCTCTCCACAAAAGCGAAGAACAAAACTGAAATAAACTTTAAGTCTAAGAAAAGAGAAAAACTAAAAACCAAAACTATGAATAAAATGAAACAATATCAAAAGTTATCCATTACATGTCCTAAATGAGCCTATTTATAGACTTGGAGTGGTCGTCATCCTTAACCCTAAGTTAGTTGTCGTTCTCGTGTTTAATGTTTGGTTGTGCAAACAAAACGCCTCTAACTCATAATTATTTCCCATCTAGAGGCGATGTCACGACACCCCAGGTCTTGTGTCATGACATTGAAGGCAATATGCTTTTCTTCAAGGAATCTTCAAGGGTGTGTCGCGACATCCTTAGGCTATGTTGCGACACGAGGCGATCTTGAATTTCTTCTATCCTGCTCCCTATGTTGTGACATCTAACTCTCTATGTTGTAATGCAACGATCAATATTGAGTTAGCACACCTTCTAATGGTCTCCTACACACTTACAAAGCATATTAGCTCACCCTTTGGCTTCATTCGACCTATAAAGTCAATCAAAGACTCAAATTACACATTTTCTTTAATTTAAATAGAATTACAAAAACTTAACTAAAACTTACCCAAATTATTTGTATTCAAGCTCCTAAAATGCAAAAACTAATTTAATCTACTACATCAAATTATGGTAGATCAATGGTTAACATTATAAAATTTATTTGTGTTTGAATGAAATGATGTAATTGATGTATAGTATATGTTAAGATGTGTTAAACACTTAGGAATAAATATTGGATTGTGGTATTTTTCTTGATGGAATGAATGGAAGAGTTACCTTGTATACTTGGTTGAATTAATTAGGTACTATATTGGACCATTTGGAACAAGCGATCACGTTGCAACATGATACCTTTGTTGTCGCGACAAAACCAAGTCGATAGAGTTGTGCGTGACGAGGAACCCTCAAGTCGCAATGTCAACCCGAAATTATGTAAATTTTGCAATTTGATACTAATTCAATCTTTGGTTAGTATGAGAGCTTTAGAAGTTCGTATAAGACCCAAAATGATGGAAAATCATATTGAGATTTAATGATAATGTTAATAGCATATATAAAAGGGTAAATTGAATTGTAGTTGCTCGACAACGGATATGACATCCCATAGCTCGGATCCAACAATCGGTCGAGTATAGAGTGTTACGATAGGGTAGTGTTGTAATGCAATAAGAATTTTAATAAGACATCGGTATTATTATGGGGTCGAACATAATGATATTTCGAGAAAATTGGAAAGCGAGTCAAATAAAGATTTTTATGAAAAAGTAGATATTAAAATGGAAATCAATGTAAAGAATTGTATATGTGAAAATGTGTCAAATAAGACCAAATTGTAAATTCTAAAATGTTGGAGGACTAAAATACATATTTACCCAAAAAGAGAAATATGAATTATTATTGATTATTTGGCATCAAAATAAATTGGAATATGTATTGTTCTTATGAAAATTACTTTTGGGCCAAATTGGAAAAGATTTGAAAGTACAAAGGCTAAATTACAAATTTAAAGAGATTTTGGACATTTCTCAAGTATTTGTATTGGAAATGTTATCTTGATGAGATAATTTGATATTTGGAATAAATATGAGTCATTGGATGTGATTAAATTTGCGATGGATTGTTAACCACAAATTGAGTTTGACTTTGATTTAGATATTTTAAAAGGTATTATTAAATGAAAAAGAAAGGAAAAGAGGAGAAACTCCCCCATTCGTCCATGGGCCCCATGGGAAAGGAGAAAATTTCTCTCCTCTCATATTTTCTTTTTCTCCAAATCTTCCAAAATCCAACACCCTAACCTTGAGTTTTTTAACTAAAATCACCTCCTAAATTCATCCCCACCATTAATCTCTCCATTTTAAGCTAGATTTTGGATGGGTCTTGAGAGACAATGTTGAAGCTAGAGACAAAATCTCAATAAGGAAAATAATGGTGATTTCCATTTCTCGTATCTTGATATTTGATATTAGTTGCTATGTTAAAGATTTAAAGGTTAAGTGCTAATATTTTGTTATATATGGTATGTCATGTATGCTTTATAAATGGAGTTTGCAAATTTTGTTATATATGGTATGTGGTGTATGCTTTATAAATGGAGTTTTAGCTTTGCAAATGATGTGACACTGACCCTTTTTGAAAATTTACCATGAAAATATTGATAAACAAACAAATTGTTACGTATTATAAATGGAAAACACAATATGAAAATAAAATATGTTTATAAAACCTAAATTAACATTTGTAATTATGTGTATAAAAAATGCACCTAGCGTGCCTATATGTATGATTAGATAAGGAATTGTCTGAATATACTTTGAATCTATCTCTGAATGAATAATAATTATGTTGATGAACTTAATTGATAAATGATACCTATGGTTATAATGTACCCTAGTAGACCTAGTGAAATGGTTAGGATACGATTAGCATGTCAATAGGGATTAGATGCGCATTTGGCCTATGAGATGTGATGTAACTTGAGCTCTTTTGTTGCCTTTAAGCCTTGACTATGTGCACTCTATGTTTCCTTTGAGCTTAGCACTTTTGTGCTCTCTAGTTCTATAACACCTCACACCAGTCCCATCCTTTGATACGGTGGAAGGTGCTACCAAAGCATAAACTAAAAGAAAATCTTGAAATGGTTAATATTTAAAATTTTTAATATCAATCAAATAATTGTTATGAATGGATTAAGATCAATTTAGAAGTTTTAAAAACAAGTTGAAACCATTTAAAAACAATTCACGAGTAAAAACAAGTTGAAACCATTTAGAAACAATTCACGAGTTATTGGAGGTGTCTAAGATCCAAAGCGGGCTTCATGAGCTAAAATGTCCAAAAGCGAGTGCAAGGGCATTGCCTAGAGGCTTGGTATCAATACCTAAGCCCCTAAGTTCGATACCTAGGCTTAGGTATTAGTACACGGTGTTAGGTATCGACACTTGGGCCTATTCTTGTAGTTTTTAGCTACTATCAAGTTGGGGTCTATTACCTAAATAAGGGTATCGAAACGTTGACTCTTGGAACCAAATGAAATCAACCAATGAAATTAAGTTAGTATCATAACATCAAGAACACATAGATGTAAAATAAACTTTATCTTGAAGTTGAGTTTGTAACACTCCACACCTTATTCGGATGTTGTATCGAATATATGAATGCCATATTACATTGCAAGCAACTCGGACTAACTCAATACATTTCCACTAAAGTTAATACGTAATTATCACTCATATTAATTCAATAATCAATCATTACAATATACATACATTAATAATGTCAAAGATCTTAATTAACAAGTCACAAGATTATACGGGTTGAATTGAGTTAGAATTCAAATCCAAACTCAATATTCAATATCGAACAACATGTCTCGAGACAAAAGACTATGTCTAGAGATAGATCTCCTTTGATTAGCATTTTTTCTTCAATAATGGTATGACTTGAGACATTGAGTCGATTTCAAGACTAGGTCATTCATGTCTTAAGATTGGTTTCGAGACGCACTTCTCCTATTTCCTAATTTAGCTTAAGTACCCTTGTCTCGAGACTTTATCCATTTTGTCTTAAGATGACTTTTTAATCTCGAGACCCAATCCATAAAATGTACCAAATGGTAAAATTTATTCCTAAAATCTCAAGACATATTCTTACTATCTCGAGACTTTAAGGTAAAATGGCCTAAATTAAATGTTTCACTTGCATTCAAATCTTAATAAAACTTGCCTAACTTACCTAAATTTTAAACCAAACTCAAATACAACAATTTCACACTTGAAAACGTATTTAAACACCTGTCAAAATAATCTTCAATGTTTCACCACCTAGCAAAGTAAATTTCATAAACAAACACATATGCTCATACGTAATATTCAACTAATCAAACATTGAAATTCATCTCATAAAACATTATACGTCCTAAAATTACCAAAATAAACCAAACACATGTCCAACCATAAGACTCAACCTAGGTACGTGTCATTAGTTATAAATTTATATACAAAATGAGTATAAACTTGATTTGAGCTAAGCTATCAAACTTGGATGCTTTTGACTTGATCTAGTAGAATCCTATCTGAGACCTACGTACAAAAACAAACATAATGGTACGCTAAATATTGAATACTTAGTGGTGCTAACATAATTTTAAATCAGAACATATAGCAATAAGTAAACGAGCATACAAATAATATATGTGCACTTATATCTTTAAGACTGGTTCAACATTAGACATAGCACATACAAGCAAGGGTCTTCTTTTTTACATTGCTTTTTGGCATTGATCTAGCTTTCCATGGCTAAGGCCATTGGACCTCACTAAGACAAAAGCAAGCGACCTATTGGCTCGGTTGAAATTGGATGAGGAATCACCCGACTGCTGGGGCTCATTGATTCAGCTTCAATCATCCACTGGAAAGATTGTTCTTCCCGAATGGTGAGACCGATTCAGGACAAAGCTGTTGCCAAGCAATTCCAACTATAAGCCACCGGTGTCGACTAGCCTTTACAACCGAAGAGTCTCACGTTATTGAAGGCTAATGCGACCATGAAGATAATCAATCACTACCATCTATCGCTCCTACTAATGAAGTTAGTTTCTCGAAATTATTTAATCCCACAGCTGGATCATCTTTTATCTAATAATGAAATAACATGCTTAATGAATAAGTATACTATAAAAAGGAAGATTACTAACTTCTTCATTGCATATTTAAACGTTTGCATTTTACTCTACTGATGCTCCAGCTCCAGGGTTATGGGAGAAGAGGGAAAATAATAAGAAAATAAAAATTCTCACCAAAATGAGGAAATTAAAAAAATTTAAAAAAAAAATATTGTTAACGACCACATCATATTGCCATTACACTGGCGGCTCACTGACCGTAACATAACAAATCCATTGCATTGGAGACCATATACAAATTTTTAAAACTTCGGTGAACAAATCATAATTTTAAGCAAACATAAATTACTAAACTTGTAGTTTAACTATATGAAAAAATCATGAGTTGCAGTATGATAAAATCCCACAGTAATTGAAGATGAACTTACTACAAATTTCTCAGCAAATTCAAGAATTTATAGTAGTTGAAGTTAGTGACCAACAAGATTCTTTGATCTATATATTACATGCACTTTCTGCACTATAAGAAACTTGTACATTTGTACCCGCCACCTAAATTCACTAAACTATATAACTTGGGAGCAAATCTCTGCATTGCCTTTTATGTATACAGAAAGCAAAAAGCAGCATTATCTTCATGTCTACTGCAGCATATCAACATCCCTGATGAAATACTTATAAAATTCTCCAAACGGTACCTCTTTCCAATAATTCTTGAAAACCCAACCCACGTAGAGAAGGTAGCTTCACCGGAAGATGAACAAATAGCAACAGCAAAAGTAACGGTATGACAAAGGAGCAGAGCATCACTTCTTGACTAGATCAGCTAACTTTTGGTTCTAGTGTACAGCAAGAAAAGAAATCTGTTGCCATTCAAGGCTTCTTTATAAATTTCTTAGCTTTCCTTGAGAAGTTTTTCACCATATCTCTGTCAGAGAATGTCAATGGAAGTTCTTCATCAATAGTCTCTCTTTCATCAGACCAGCCCATGGATGCATTCTCATCTTTCAAGCTGCCTTCAATAGACTCCCCCAGGAAGTTGGGATCTTCTGGTATATCTCGATACAAATGTTTCAAAATGAACAGGGCAGTATCATAATCCCTCCAATAGTTTCTGTTAAACAAAAGGTTTACAAATCAAAATCGGAACAAAAAATACAAGTTTATTCTTGAAACCTGAGGCAAAATCAAACATAGGATTGAAGCTATTCCACCCTCACAACTATTCTTGCTGCAGAATATTCGAACACTGATGGTATGAAATTTAGCACATTTTTTGGGGCCTTGTCTTGAGGTTGCGAAACCCCAAATTTTCTATCTTTTACCCTACGCATGATATATTAATGCTTTTTACTTTTCATTTCTTAATAGACAAACCATTTTGATAGTAACGTCTACAACAAGCATATTGCCAACTCAAAATTTAAGATGCCACATGCGATTACAACATAAAACAAATATAGGGCTTTCAGTTTTAAATTTAATGTGGCCTTGTATTCAAGTTTGGCCTCTCCACCAATTCTCCTATGTTTCTAAGTTCGGATGTTTGGTATCAAATTTTAAAATAGTACTAAATTCTCCATGATTAATGATCAGGATTAATATGCTGTTTGTTGACCCTAATTTGTTTGTCCCCATGGCAAGATTTCATTTTAGTTTTAGTATTGGCTCGTTGGGTGTCAAAAGACTTAGGCATAAAAACGAATTCCTAAATTTTAGGGATAAGTTCTGGTTGTTCTTTGTTTTTATTTCTGTTTTCATGAAATCTGGTTAGTTCTTGGTTTGATAGGGGTTAGCTTGTTGAGTGTTTTATGTAATTTGTTGTTCCTAGAATCAATGAATTATTGATTCCGATTTAAAAATCTCAAATAGTATCAAAGCACGATCCTTGAGACTTGGGTGGAAAATTTACTAGATGTACCATGACTAGAGCCAACAGAGTCTTAGCAACTTTAGGGTGATGTGGACAACACTAAAACCATCTCCTCCACACCTTTTCAAAATTGATGATGCCAGTATGAATTCTTCTCTTCAATTAACCATTCACAAATTGAACGGAAAGAATTACCTAGAATGGAACCAACATGAAACTAGTAACGACGGAAACAAAGATTTGATCTTTGACAGCTAAAGTGAAGAAATTGGCAACAACTAATCCAACTTCAAAAGCATTAAGGCAAATTGACAAAGGCAGATGTCAAAGATTGTTTACAGAACTTACATCTCTTTCTCACACTATACAGGATATTGGTTTCTCGTGTGCTATGGGGTTCAATTTATAAACAATTCAATAGTGGAACGTAAATGTAGAACTTTGGATTGTATGATATTTTAAGATGAGACCATGCAAGGGCATGTATTTCAAAAAGAACTCAAGCAAAGATATTCAAATCTTCATGAGTTCAATAACTAACTGCAGATTAGCAAAAAACAATCATTTGTGGCATAGTAGTGCAAATGGCAAAGGAGATTTGTTCCGATATGGCCAACCATGCAACAGCTCGCAAAAATGGCAAACAGTCCAAATGCGATTCACTTGGCAGATTTTTATTTGACGAACTGTCTCGCGGACTGACATTATGCAGACAGTCCATATGATACAAGCCTGGCGGATTGTCCAAGTGAGAACAAATTTGCAGACACATGAAGCTGAGATCTGTATGGCGGGATTGAAGAAATGCAGAGTATATCCGTGGAATGTGCCTGCGGAATGTATCCGCAGTTAGAATGAAGTTGTTTTGGTGCACGCTACCTGTGATGAGTGCGTGTTTGTTTTAGGTAAAACCAATCTTAGTTGGTAGATTTTTTTATTTGTTCAGGGAATGATCGACATGTTTGGTTAATTTTGTGTACAAGAAATGTATTTCAAGTTTCAAGATTGTATTAGTGGGATTTGTTGAGTTCTCTTGAAAAGAAACTCATATATCTTGTAAAGTTTGAAGAAAATAAAACACTGAGAGCAGACTCATTATACTGCTAATTCTCTGTTTTGCTTTCTTTCTTTGTTCTTAACACTCCAAGATTTCAGAAGGAATGTGGCTGATAAGGATACTAAATTTTTTATTGGTTAGCCCATGAAGATGTTTTGGAACATTTAGGCTATTATAAGCATCAGATTAGAACCTTATTCATTATGATAGATCAAAGGATGTGGAAGTAGATTGTCATTTCATAAGAGACATTGTACAATAGATAATAATGCATGCCAACTTGACTGTAAATAAAATACGTTCAAACCAAAGCTCTCTCTCAAAATAAGTTTTAAAGACTTGAGGAGAATAACCCATATCTACAACCTAGATTGAAGAGAAGTGTGGAAATTCTTCATTCAATTTAGCTATAAATGTGTGTGCCATTATTTTTCTTATTAATAAGGAAACACTTGGGTAGCCTATTACCAGCTCATTTAGGTAGATAAGTTTTATTCATATTCTAGGAATATTTTATTTTATCTTTTTAGTAGTTTATTAGAATAAGAGAACTATTTTCCCCTTGTCAGTTCTTTAGTTAATAATAACAGAACAGTTTTATTAAATGCTCTCTTGAGTAACTTTCATGACATCTGAGCTAGGTTATCTCTAGTAGAATCATGGTTAAAACAGCCTTCATTGGAGATAAGAGATCTAGCAATAATACAGAGGAAGAAAGTTTTACCCTTGAAACAACTAATGAAAATTATGAGGGCCAAAGTTCTCTAGAAGGGTCTCAAGGAACAACTACAGCATCTACACAAGCTTTTCAATCACCACAATTTCGGATGAATTCTTATCTTCCAAACTCATCCAATAATCCTTCTTCCTCCTTTGCTCAATCAGGTACTGATTTTTCTGTTTTTTTTTTCAATGCCAAGCCTTGTAAAACAAACACGTGGATCATTGATTCCGGAGCTAGTGATCACATGAGCTAGTGATCATAATGCTTTAATTTTTATCTGTGGAACAGCTTGCCAAACCATTGATATGAACCAAGACAATTACATGAACAAGAGACTGCAAAGAGCTGATCTAGAAATTTATGATTAAGTACTGAAAGTTTTCTCATCGAAGTCAAGTTTTCCAAGCTAGAAAGAATAATGTAAGAGCTTGTATTTTTATTATAATATTTTATTATTTTAGTTTTATTTTATAATATTTAAGTAATATATATTATAGACGGCTAGTGCTATTAGCTATGTTAACGGGACTCAGGGCACGGGTGCATGACATGGATAAGACTCCTAGTGTCGGACATGGTAATTCTCGAAATTTCGGACACAGGGACACTGTCCACATGTTGGACACGGACACTTGGACACTTTCCAAATGTTAGGTACGGCAGTAGGACAGGGCGTCTCACATTTAAAAAGTATAGTTCTTCTTTTTGGCGTCTCATAACCTAATTTATGAGATGATCCAGCCTTGGCTTTCTTTTGGAAAGGTGCTTTTTTGTTTTTTTATGCCTTAGCTTTTTGCCCATTGTGAATTTATAAAATCATGGGCTGGTCAGGAGTCTGGACCAGCATTAAAAATTTTATAAAAATCCCCAACTAAAAAAACCCTAGAAACTTAAAGTGAAAAGTCACAACATTTCTCTTCTTCTCTATGCCACCTTGATTGGGGCTTTACGTATGAGATTTTTTTCTTTTCCTCAACCAGCAATTTCTTTGTTAGAAGTCATCCACGAGTCGCCACTGTTGCCTCCACTGTGTATCCTCCTCCTCCTACTTTATTTTTCTTTTCCTCCAGGTTTTTCTTCTCAGTTCTCCCACCACCACATCCATCGATTTTCACCAGATCCGATCCTTGT
>NW_026440607.1:0-17390 GCF_025698485.1 Gossypium arboreum
ATGATGAAGAATGATTAAAAATGTGATATGTGTTTTAGTGATGTATGCTAATGTTGGTGGTATAACTGTTTGTTATGTTACTTATTATTTGCATATGAACTTACTAAGCATTTATGCTTACTCCTCCTTCTTACTCATTGTAGTTTTGGACAAGCCAGCTCAGAGTCGGGATAGGTCGAAGGCTCGATCACACTATCCGAAGATTTTTGGTAAATGGCTTGTAAATTTAAGTATGGCATGTATAGCAATATACCCATTTTGTGTAAATGATCTTATGGTATGGTTGTGAAATGGTTGAGGAAATGCTTGATAATGATAAATTATGAAAATGGTTAGTTTAGATTATGTTTGATGTTAAAGAAAACTATTAAGATACTTAGTGCATAAAAACTCATAAAAAGGATGAAATTTATCATAAACAGAATACCGCAGCAACACTAATGCGAGCTTGAAAATTTACTAAAAATCATAGAAATTGAATTTGGTGGTGAAATACATATCAAATTGAAGCTTATTATGTCTAGTTTCACATGAAACAAATGAAACAAGTAAAGGAAGTATATGTTAGAAGATATTTTAATTTTAGTGAAACAGAGTCATAGCAGTTTCTGAATCCCCTGTTCCTACTTTAGAAATTCACCATAAATTGTAAAGATATAATTAGGTGGTGTATTTTATATCCTCAGAATCCTTATTGAGTCTAGTTTTATTATAAACAAACCTCATAGTCATATGAATTTTTACAGAGAGAAATGTGGTTCGTAGTAAACAGAGGTCAGACCAGTCGAGTCTTGAAACAGGGTAACTTTTACTAATAAACTGTACTAATTGCCCCAACCAAAATTCTAGAAAAAATTAGTAGATATTTTTATGAGTCTAGATTTAGGAAAAATTTACGGATCTTAATTTCGAGTTTAGTAACTCGAGATATGGTTTTCTTGTGATGTGGCAAAGTAGCTTAAAAGCTGTGAATGTAGAAACAAATAATTCAAAGTTCTAAAATGTTAAACTAAGCTTAGTAACACCTCATACTCGACTCGTGACGGTCTCGGTGTGGGGCGTTACATTTAGTGGTATCGAGCAGGTTTAGTCGGTTCTCGGACTCGTGTTGTATGTCGGATTTTGCTATACATGCCATATGTATGAATTGTGATAGTGTGACGACTTGACCTTTTAAATGAAATTTTTTATATAGTAAATGGATCCGATCCATGTGGCAGATGAAGTCTGAGTAATCGCATGCTCGGCTGATGAGGCGGGCCGAAAACCCACCCCTCTTGTTGGTCGGGGAGGAGGGAAGGGATCGGAAGCCTTTCTCCAAATGATGAGTGCATGGTACTTGAGTTCGTTCAAATCGAACCCAAATGTCGACCTCCCCACCTCCCCAATTCCTCAACCTATGCCTCCAATGCCTCAAGGAGTGGATATGATAAAATTTCACGAACCCCTTGATAGAATTAGTAAACAAGGGTGAAGAATTTAGACAAATATTGATGATGATGCGAGAAAGCGAGTTACGGCTTGAAAATTCTATCCGGGTATTTGATGAATTATCTTGTACACGAAGAATGTTTGAAATCTGCTACATCTTTGTTGAGAGATTCACCTATAATTGGTGGAAGACTTTGATTTCGGTGGTACCGAAAGAGAGGTAACACAGGAATTCTTTCAAGAAGAGTTTGGAAGAAATATATTAGTGAAAGATTTATTGATCGAAATGTAAAGAGTTTCTTGAGTGAAGCAAGGTAATATGACGATCTCGAGAATATGAAAGAGAGTTTGTTCGATTAAGTAAGTATGCGGGAATATGTTCCTCTGAAGCCAAGATGTGCCGGCGATTTGAAGGCGCTTAACGAAGACATTAAGGTATTTGTTGGGATCCTTGAACTAAAAGAAATGGTGGTACTTGTCGATCGAGCTTGCAAAGGTGAAGAATTCTTGAAGGAAAAGAAAAGGTAGAATCAAACATGAAATTGGAAGAAAAGACCAATGAGTAATGCACCCTCACAGAAACCGGAAAGTCAAGAAATATGAATCCTCGTTCCCAAGTTTCAATTTGGGCAATCATATGGAAATTTTAAAGCGAAATGTGGGTCCTAAATCTCGGACTACTGCGACTAGTGTGGGAAATCGAGATTTGTTAAACTCGAGTGCCAGCGGTATGGTAGAAATCATTTTGGTCCGTCTAGAGCAAATGAATGTTTTCGATGTGGTTCTCGGATCATTTTATTAGAGCGCGGAGAGAGAAAGAAAAATTTCAGAATGTAAAAGCTAGTGGTGCGGACTCGAGGGAAGGTATCAGAAAAGTTGGAAGTGAAACAAGCGGTAAGAATGTAGCCGGGATGCACGGTTAGAACTGAAGGAAGGGCTCGGCTAGAACTTATGCTATTAAAGCGTGAAGATGCTTCCTCACGATGTGATTACGGTACATTTCTCTCTATAATGTTAATGTTATTGCTTTGATTGATCCGGTTCTACTCATTCATATGTGTGCATGAAATTGGTGTCTAGTATGAATATACTTGAGAATACTGAATTTATGATTAGAGTGTCGAATCCAGTTAGGCAAATGTGTATTGTTGATAAAGTATGTAAGAAATGTCCTTTAATGATTCGGGATCATTACTTTCCGCGACTTGATGTTGTTGCCGTTTGATGAATTTGATGTTATTTTGGGTATGGATTGGTTGACATTGCATGATGCTATAGTAAATTGCAAAGAAAAGGTTATAGAATTAAAGTGTGGAAATGGTGAAACTCTGAGTTGAATCGGATAAATCGAGGCATTGCCTAGTGTGATTTCTTCAATGTCGGCTCAAAGATATCGAGAAAGGGTTATGAAGCTTATTTGGCGTATGTAATTAATACAAAGAAGTTGAAAAGAAAGTTGAATCGGTCTTGGGTTGTGTGTGAATTTGCGGACATATTTCCGGAAGAATTGCGGGTTTGCCTCGATCGGGAAGTAGAATTTGGTATTGATTTGATACAGGGAACGACTCCGATCTCGATTGCTCCATATAGAATGGCACCATGAGTTGAAAGAATTAAAGTCGCGATTGCAAGAGTTGGTGATAAAGGCTTTGTGAGGCCGAGTTTTTCACGTTGGGGTGCTCCGTGTTATTTGTGAAAAGAAGGATGGTTCTATGAGATTATGTGTTGATTATCGGCGGTTAAACAAGGTGACAATCAAAAACAAGTATCCGTTCTTAGAATTGATGATTTGTTTGATCAGCTAAAAGGAGCGACATGGTTTTCAAAGATTGACTTGAGATCTGGTATTACCAATGCTGAGTAAAGGAGTCGGATGTACCTAAAACGCTTTTAGAACAAGGTATGGTCATTATGAATTTTAGTTATGCCATTCGGATTGACAAATGCTCTCTGTGTTTATGGATTTAATGAATCGCATATTTCGACCATACTTGGACAAATTTGTTGTGGTGTTTATAGATGATATTTTAATTTATTCAAAAGATGAGAGAACATCTTTGAGCATTTGAGGATAGTTTTGCAAACTTTGAGAGATAAGCATTTGTATGCTAAGTTTAGTAAAAGTGAATTTTGGCTCGGGAAGTTGGATTTTTGGGTCATATTGTTTGGTGATGGTATACTGGGTTGATCCTAGTAAAATTTCAGCCATTGTTGATTGGAAACACAAAACGTAAGCGAAGTTAGAAGTTTCTTGGGGCTAGCTTGGGTATTATCGGCGGTTTGTAAATGGATTTTCTATAATTCTTGCTCCTATAACTAGATTACTCGAAAGGATGTTAAATTTGAATGGACGGAAGAATGTCAACGAGTTTTGAAGAATTGAAAAAGTTATTAAGAGGCACGGTGTTAGTACAGCCGAATCGGTAAAGAATTTGTGGTGTATAGTGATGCTTCTCTAAATGGTTTGGGGTGTGTGCTCATGCAAGAAGGAAAAGTGGTGGCATATGCTTGGCGATTAAAACCTCATGAGAGGAATTATCCTACTCACGATTTGGAATTGGTCTGCGTGGTGTTTGCTTTGAAAATTTGGCGACATTATTTGTATGGTGAAAATGTCGGGTATATACCGACCACAAAGTCTTAAGTACTTGATGTCACAAAAGACTTGAATTTGAGACAACGAAGATGGTTGGAGTTGTTGAAAGATTCGACTTTTATTGATTATCATCCGGAAAGCGAATGTAGTTCTTGATGCTTTGAGGAAGTTGTTTTGCTTTGAAAGTTATGAACACTTTGGTTGAAGTGTCGGATGATGGGATTCTAAGGGTTAAGAGCAAAACCAATGTTTTTAAAGAGATTTGAAACTGGAAAAATGATCAAGATTTTAGCCAAAAGAAAACATTTGAAGGCGTCCGGATCATTTAAATTGGGATGGGTGCTTAATGTTTAAAGATCGGTTTGTGTCAGAATGAGAATTGATTCAAAAGATCCTACAGGAAGCACATAGTGGTTATTTCCGATTCATCCGGGTTGAAAATGTATAATGACTTGAAGAAAATGTATTGGTGGAATGGAATGAAAAGAGATATTCAAATTTGTGTCCAAATGCTTAATTTGTCCTGAAAATGAACACCGTACCTTGAGTTACTCCACCTATTATGGTTCTGAATGGAAATGGGATCGGATTACTTGGATTTTGTTTGAGTTGCCATTGACTCCGGAAAGAAAGATGCCATCTGGGTAATAGTTGGATTAAAAGTGGCTCATTTTATCCGTGCGTCACAATTATTCTCTTAACAAGTTGGTTGGTATATTAAAGAAATTGTTAGATTACGGAATACCATTATCGATTATTTAGATAGAGATCCAAGGTTTACCTCGCGGTTTTGCAAAAGTTGCAAGGCGCGTTAGTTAAATTAAATTGATCTTGCTTTTCATCCCCGATGGACAATCGAGAGAGTAATTGATTCTTGAAGACATGCTTTCGGATGTTGTGTATTGGAATTTCAAGGAAGTTGGGAAAGATATTTGCGTTGGTAGAAGTTGCTTAAACAATAGCTATCGACGAGCTTGAAAATGGCACCTTATGAAGCATTGTATGGTGCAAGTGTGGCGCCTTTGTATTGGTGAACTCAAGGAAAATCATTTATGGAGTTGATTTAATAAAAAAGGAAGAAAAAGTGAAGATAATTCGAGATTGTTTGAAAGGCCCGGGATGGCCAATCTTATGCGGACCTAAAAAAGGACATTGAGTTTCAAGTTGGTGATAAGGTATTTTGAAAGTGTCTCCATGGAAGAAAGTCCTTAGATTTGGGCGAAAGGGAAGTTAAGTCCGCGTTTTATTGGACCGTTAAATAATTGAAAAAAGTTGGACTAGCATATCTTAGCTTTACCACCGAATTAGAAAAGATTCATGATGTGTTTAGATATCTTTTCGTCGGTTCGTTCGGATCCTTCACATATAATTTCACCGCGAAATTGAATTGCGACTGATATGACTTATGAAGAAGAACCGATTAAGATTTTAGCTCGAGAAGTCAAACAACTAAGAAATAAAAGTGTTACACTTGTGAAAGTGTTGTGGCAAAAGCATGGGGTGAAAAAGACTACATGGGAAACGGAAACTATGAGAAACCAATACCCACACTTTTTATAAGATTTTAGGGGCGAAAATCTTTAAAAGGGGAGAGTTGTAATATCTAATTAAGGCTTAATCGGAATAGTGGTTTCTGACCACAAATCCGAATAAAATAATTATTTTACAATGATTTTGATGTTTATGATATGATTGCATGATTGTGTGAAAATTTCGTGATGAAATTCTATGCCTAAAGTGCTTAAATTGAAAGTAGGGACTAAATCGAATAAGTTGCAAAACTTGCATTCTAGAAGTTTTAGTATGAAATTGTTTTGGAATATTAATGAGGAGGTCTTAAATACCAATTTTACCAATTTTAAGTTCATGGACAATGTAACACCCGAACCGAGACCGTCGGAGTCGAGCGAGGTGTTGAACTTCAACCCACTTATTGACAATTTTCAGACAAGCTGCCAATCTGAGTACTAGTCGCTCCAAAATTCATAACTTGAGTTTTACAACTCGAAAATCAGTTCCGTAAATTTTCCTGAAACTAGACTCATATGTCCATCTACATATTTTTTCTAGAATTTTGGTCGAGCCAATTAGTACAGTTTATTAGTTAAAGTCTCGCCTGTTGTAGGGATTGACTACACTGACCTTTGTGCGTTACGAATTGGATATCTCCTTGTACAGGGCTTCAATACTAATGCCGTTTGTTTCTGTAGAAACTAGACTCAGAGAGGAATCTACACATATATGGAATGACTCCTAATTATCTCTGGTTAATTTACAATGATTTTCCAAAGTTGGAACAGGGGATCCAGAAACCGTTCTGGCCCTATTCCACAAGAACTTTAAAATCTGTTAACTTATAACTCATATGACCATTTCGTTTCTTCCATATGAAAGTAGATTCATCAAGGTACACTTACATAATTTATTTGCTATTTAATACCATTCCTACTATTTTTAGTGATTTTTCACATCCACGTCACTGCTGCTGTCAGCATCTGCCTTTAGTAGGCTTTACCTATTTCATACTTTCCATGATTCAATTGGCCCTTTTACATACATAGCACAAAGTGTGATCATGATTAACCATTCCAATGGCTAATCGTTTCAAAATAATTCCATACCTCATAAGGGTCAACATACAAAGCGATTATAGTTCTATGCTAAAAGCATATATAAGCCATTTTCGCATGGCTATCCAAGTTTACACAACGGAAGGTACATGACCTTCAACAAAGGATGGTCCTATACATGCCATTTCAAAGTTCAACCAAAATTTGTACCAAAATGGGGCTTCAATAGTGTGGATGACTTATTTGCTTTGATCCCGAATCCGATAGCTAACGGCGAAACCTATAAAGCAGAGCCAAAGCAGCGGGTAAGCATTTTAATGCTTAGTAAGTCTCAAGCAATGAAATCAGCTTTGACTAAGGTATTTTATTCACATGGCTAATTAAACCACTTTACTAATTCACATTCCCATACTCATACTTATTTCACATCACCGACCCTTAGGTTCATACACAAAGAACAACTTAGCCCAAGGCGGTAGCTCGTTTATCAACCTAGCGCATACTTACTTGTAAGAATTCAATTAGTACAAGCACATACAAACATACCTCATTGCTGGAATTTTCACAAGTGTATAAGCTGAAATTTTCACAGCAAGATTGCTCACTTCGAATCACATACTTTGAGTTTAACCGGATATAGCGACTCATGCGATTGCCTTGGTCATAACCGGTTTGGTGACTTGCACAAAGGCCTTGGTCTTAGCCGGATATATCAACTTCATACGAATGCCTTGGTCTTAGCGGATATATCAACTTCCTTGAATGCCTTGGTCTTAGCCGGATATATCAACTTCCTCGAATGCCTTGGGTCTTAGCGGATATATCCTTCATACGAATGCCTTGGTCTTAGCAGGATATATTTCCAATGTTCACTTCACATATATCAATATTCAAGACACGTCCATAGTTCATTTTCGTTACTAAAGCTCTAACACAAAATATTTATCAACCTTTACTATTTCGGCTCAATGGCCACACAAACAAGGAGCATAATTTTGATATAATTCAAGTAGGGTCATCACTTCGAAGACTTACCTCGGATGTTGTCGGCGATTTGACGACTATTCAACTACTTTTCCTTCCCTTTATCGGTTTAGCTCCCCTTTGCTCTTGAGCTAATTCACACAAATTTAACTTATTAAAATCTCATCATGATAGCTTATGGCGAATATGACAAGGAGTGTAAATGGTCATATGGCCATCCTTTAGCTCAAATACACAATGGTCATGCACATTTTACATCACAACAAGCAATTCAATACATTCAAACATCAACGTGAAGTTCAAAGTACTTGGCCCTTATATACATACATCCACATATTTAAGCTCAAGAATTTTAACATAACATCAAGTGCTCAAATTACTCATGTGGCCGATTACACATGGTCATAAATACACAAAATCAAAAATAATTTCAAGGTTTTCACACTATACATGTACTAGGCGAATGTACATGCAAATTTCTAACATTCTTCAACAAATTTCTTCTTTAAACAAACATATTTATCACTTTCTTCATAATCAAAATATCATGTGCAAACATATACACATATAGGTGCATGGCGAATCTCAAGGTGTTCATAACCCTCTAAAACACAAATTTTACCAATCAAGTAACAAGCATAAATCATGCTCATGAATGCATCATGGCGAATACATCACAATCATACCCCATTGAACTTTGGTCATGGTTAAACAAAGAACTCAATGTCTTACTCAAGATTGCTACAAAGAAATTTCAAGAGTAGTCAATCCATCATTGCATGCATCATTAGCAAGCTTCACATTTAGCATGCAATGGCTTTAACACAATATCAACCTTGGCCAAATACCATTTTTCATGGCATAACAAGGATTTGAACCATGGCTAACATGCACATCAAGTTAGCAACCAAAACAAGCATGAATCTCATGACACAACCTCATACATACCTTAATCTTGATGCAAGTTTAGCCAAATCTCCTTCTAGATCTCTTCTAAACAAAGAAAATGAAGCAAAAATCTCTTCTTCCTCTTAGGAATTTCGTAAAGGAAGGAGGGAAAAGATGAACAATTTTTTGTTTTTCTTTCTTAGTCTTTGCTCAAAGAAAGGATGAATGACAACTTTTTTTTTTTCTTTCTTCTCTCTAGCTACGGCACCAAGGGGGCATCCATGCTCATTTTTTTTTCATTTCTTAATTCTTTCTACATAATGCACTAACTAAACATGTTGGAAACATGTCCCTTGCCCATAATCTAGACATGGTGGCCACTCATTCAAAATAAATGGAGTATTTGACATGCAACTCCATTTATTTTGCTTCATTCCTTTATTAACCTCTTGAAATTAGCTACATATTTTTAAATCCTTTCACATGAGTCCTTTTCTTTCAATTCACAATCAAATTAACTAAATCAAAGAATTCAAAATTCACACACGAGCACACATATTATAGGCATCAAAATAAATTTTAAATTATTTTTATGCCTCGGTTTTAATACGAAACCACATTCCGACTAGGGTCAATTTTGGCTGTCACAACTCTCCCTACTTAAGAAATTTTCGTCCCGAAAATCTTACCGTAAATAGGGTTGGGTATCGCTCTTTCATAGAGTTCTCGGTTTCCCAAGTAGCTTCTTCTATCCGTGTTTGAGCCATAACACTTTCACTAGCGGAACCCTTGTTTCAACTCTTTCACTTCACGTGCGGGATACGAATCGGTTCTTCCTCATAACTCATATTGGCTTGAATTTCAACCTCGATGGACTAATCACGTGCGATGGATCAGATCTATAGCGTCGAAGCATCGAAACATGAAAGACATCGTGAATCTTTTCGAGTTCGGGGCAAAATCGACGATATCGATTGGACCGACTCGCTCGGATATCTCATATGGCCCGATGAACCTCGGGCTCAACTTGCCCTTACGGCCAATCGAGTATCTTTTCCGGTGAAACTTTAAGAAACACTTTATCTCCCACGATACTCAATGTCCTTTCGTTTCAAATCGCTCGATTTACGGCGATCGGAGGCTATCTTGATTTTCACGGATTACTTTTACTTCTATTCGACATCTTTAATCAAATCCACTCCAAAATTTTGTTCTCACGAGCTCGGTCCAAAACAATGGTGTACGGCATTTACGCCGTACAAAGCCTCGTAAAGCGCCATCTTAATACTGATTGAAAACTATTGTTGTGCGAATTCAATCAAAGGTAGGTACCGTTCCATGAACCACGAACTCGAGGATGCAACATCTTAACATATCCTCAAGTATCTCGATTATGCTCGGATTGACCATCGGTTTGGGGGTGAAAGCGGTCTGAAATGCAACTAATTGCCCAATGCTTCTTGTAATTTCTTCCAAAATCGCGAGGTAAACCTCGGATCTCTATCAACACAAAATCGGTACCCGTGTAATCTCACATCGAAGCGATACAATTCAGCTAGTTTATCAATGAAAAATCCATACATACGGGGATAAAGTGAGCCGACTTAGTCGTCTATCAATAATAACAAATTGCATCCTTCTTACTTCGACAAGCGGTCGGACACAAAGTCCATTGTGACTCGATCCCATTTCCACTCGGGTATTGTGATGGATGAATAACCCGAAGGCACTTGATGCTCCGCTTTCACTTGTTGACATATTAAACATCTTGCAACAAAATCGGAGATGTCTCGTTTCATACCATGCCACCAAAACCGCGTTTCAACTCATTGTACATCTTCGTACTCCCGGGTGGATTGCCATTCGGCTACAATGAGCTTGTTGAATTATCGAAATAAGTTCAATTCTTTGGAACACACAAGCGACTTCGAACCTCAAACAATCGTCATCATCAATTTGAAACTCCGATTCCTTGTTCAGAACACACTCGCCCGTTTTGCACGCAACTCCTCATCAACTTTCGAGCTTCACGAATTTGATGAGTCAACAATGGTTTGGCCTTTAATTGGCTACTAACACATTGTCGGTAGGATAGACAAGTGTACATTCATCGTCTAAAGAAAAACGGTGATTTACGGCAAGGCATCCGCAACCACATTAGCCTTTCCGGGTGATAGTCAATGACCAGCTCATAATCCTTTAACAGCTCGAGCCAAGCGTCTTTGTCATGATTTAAGTCTCTTTGAGTCATCAAATATTTGAGACTTTGTGATCCGAATACACATGGCACTTCTCACCAAATAAGTAATGTCGCCATATCTTTAAAGCGAATCGATGGCGACCAATTCGAGATCATGGGTGGATAATTTTTCTCATGTGGCTTTAATTGTCTCGGCCATAGGCCACAACTCGACCTTCTTGCATCAATCATAACCCTAACCCAAGTAGGGAGCGTCACTATAGATGACAAACTCTTTGCGATTCGGGCTGTACTAATCTTGGAGCTTCAGTCAAATGAGTTTTCAATTGGTCAAAACTTTTCGACACTTTTCCGTCCATTCAAACTTGACATCTTTACAAGCGGTTTCGTCATGGGTGTGGCTATCATCGAGAATCCTTTTACAAACCGTCGGTAATGTAAGCAAGTCCCAAAAACTCGAACCTCGTAATATTTCTTGGAGGTTTCGATTAAGTATGGCTGAAATTTTGCTTGGGTCGACTCGAATACCGTCTGAGATACCACGTGACCCAAGAAGCTAACCTCTCTTAACGAACTCACACTTGCTAAACTTAGCATATAAGCTTATCCGTAAAATTTGCAACACTAATCTCGGGTGCTCGCATGTTCGGTCTCATCTCTTGAATAGACCAAGATGTCGTCGATGAACACAACTACTGAACCGATCCAAATATGATCGAAGATCGATTCATCAAATCCATAAATACGCAGGGCATTAGTGAGCCCAAGCGGCATCACTAAGAACTCGTAGTGACCATATCTCGTTAAAGGCGGTTTTGGGTATGTCAGAATCTCGGATTCATGGCGATAATAGCCCGATCTCAAATCTATTTTTGAGAACAAGAGGCTCCCTTAGTTGATCGAACAAATCATCGATCGTGGTAAGCGGATACTTGTTCTTTATTGTCACTTTATTAAGGGCGATAGTCGATGCACAACCTCATGGTTCCGTCCTTCTTTTCACAAACAACATTGGTGCACCCCAAGGTGAAAAACTGGCGAGCAAAACCTCTATCCATCAACTCTTGCAATGAGCTTTCAACTCCTTTAATTCCGTTGGTGCCATACGATATGGAGCTATCGAAATCGGTGTGGTCCGGTACAAGCTCAATGCCAAACTCTATCTCCGACAGTGGCAAACCCGGCAATTCTTGGGAAAAACGTCCGGTATTCACAAACCAACGCAGATTTGGGTTCTATTCTAACTCCTTATCATCAAGTACATCAAGGTATGCTTCACACCCTTTTCTTACATATTTACGGGCCAACATTGATGATATTACGGTGGCAACCCTTCAAGTTAGTGACTCAACTCGGATCATCTCGTTGTTTGCATCTCAAATCAATAGTCTTGCTTTTGCAATTCACAACCGCATCATGCGGTCAACCAATCCAACCCAAGAATAACATCAAATTCATCGAGCGGCAAAAGCATCAAGTCCGGGGAAAGCAGTACCTCGAATTACTAGGGGCATTTCTTACACTACTGTGACGCACATAACGACCCAAAGGATTTGACACCGAATTACGAACTCGATGAACTCAATAGATAAAGTCTTCTTTGGATGCTAATGTTTCGCATATATAAGAATGAGTAGAACCGAGGTCAATCAAAGCAATCACATTAGTATCAAAAGAGTGAAAGTACGTAATAACATCGGCGAGGAGGCATCCTCGCAGCGTATAACTATAAGTCCTAGCTGGGCCTGAGCCTCGGATCTGATCGCGACATCTCTAGATCCTCTCGACCACCACTAGCCTTGCCGTATTTCCGGATGGTCTACCTCGGCGGTGGTAGTACCGGGTTTCCCACTCGATCTACATTCATTCGGACAACCTCGGGCAATCTTTAATGAAGTGGTCAAGCGATCCACACTTATAACGAGGCGGTCACGGAATCTCGACTTCAAAATGCCATTTGCCAATCTGGCACTCAGTCCTCCTCGTCGATCATTCCCTCTGGCGATCGAAGTGATTCGTAAGTGAGTCCGGAGTCGATCGCGATCTCGTCTAGAAAAGCCAAGTGTCTCTAGATCGGCTAAGCCATCTCTAAGTTTCTTTGATGATTTTGGAAGGGCTTCCCGAATACCTCTTCTGAAACTCCCTTGCTCCCTTCGCTTTCCTTTTCTCCATACTAAGCTCCTCGGCTTTGCGCTCGCTCGACGAGAGTCACAAACTCTCGGATTTCAAAATGCCAACATACAGACTTTATCTCATCATTCAGTCCATCTTGAGCGTTTACATCACCTGACGAAGAAATGCATTCTGCGTCTGGCTAAGCCTCACGAATTTTCGTTCATAGTCGATGAACATGGAACCTTGTTTAAGTTAGAAATTCCTTTCGTTTTGGTCCATAAATCTCGGTGATATACTTTTTCCGAAATTGGTTTGAAAGAACTCCCAAGTTACTTGTTAGCGGGGCTGTAAGTCGAGTACTCCACCAATAGTAGGCGAATCACGTAGCAAGGAGATGGTACACTTTAGGCATTCATCGGGTGTACAAGATAGCTCATCAATGCGGATCGTGTTGTCCAACCAAAATTGACTTGGCATCATCACTATCCGTAGCTTTAAATTCAGTAGCCCCATGTTTGGATTCTATCAAGGGGGCTTATTCGACTTATTTGGTCAATTCAGGGGCATTGTAGGTGCAGGTTGTGTTTGTTGGGAATGGAGGTTGTGGAGCAGTAGTATTAGTTCGAATGTATTGGTTGAACCAATCATTCATCACGCTATAAAAGCTTGTCTAGCCTCGTCATTGGATTACTAGCAACAGGTTGAGAGTCCATGGCGCTGTCCCTTGTCTTGAGGCAGCACACTCTCCACATCATCGCTATCCTCGGTTGGGATCGGGATCCATTACTATAAATAAACACAAGTTCAAGCGTCGAGATCACCACACTATCATATAATCACATAAAATGGCATGTATAGCTAGACCCAAAGCGCATTACGGTAGTCCTAGAATCGACTAAACCGTAGCTCTGATACCAATAAAATTGTAACACCCGAACCGAGACCGTCAGGAGTCGAGCGAGGTGTTAACAGACTTCAACCCACTTATTGACAATTTTCAGACAAGCTGCCAATCTGAGTACTAGTCGCTCCAAAATTCATAACTTGAGTTTTACAACTCGAAAATCAGTTCCGTAAATTTTTCCTGAAACTAGACTCATATGTCCATCTACATATTTTTTTCTAGAATTTTTGGTCGAGCCAATTAGTACAGTTTATTAGTTAAAGTCTCGCCTGTTGTAGGGATTGACTACACTGACCTTTGTGCGTTACGAATTGGATATCTCCTTGTACAGGGCTTCAATACTAATGCCGTTTGTTTCTGTAGAAACTAGACTCAGAGAGGAATCTACACATATGGAATGACTCCTAATTATCTCTGGTTAATTTACAATGATTTTCCAAAGTTGGAACAGGGGATCCAGAAACCGTTCTGGCCCTATTCCACAAGAACTTTAAAATCTGTTAACTTATAACTCATATGACCATTTCGTTTCTTCCATATGAAAGTAGATTCATCAAGGTACACTTACATAATTTATTTGCTATTTAATACCATTCCTACTATTTTTAGTGATTTTCACATCCACGTCACTGCTGCTGTCAGCATCTGCCTTTAGTAGGCTTTACCTATTTCATACTTTCCATGATTCAATTGGCCCTTTTTACATACATAGCACAAAGTGTGATCATGATTAACCATTCCAATGGCTAATCGTTTCAAAATAATTCCATACCTCATAAGGGTCAACATACAAGCGATTATAGTTCTATGCTAAGCGTATATAAGCCATTTTAGCATGGCTATCCAAGTTTACACAAACCGGAAGGTACATGACCTTCAACAAAGGATGGTCCTATACATGCCATTTCAAAGTTCAACCAAAATTTGTACCAAAATGGGGCTTCAATAGTGTGGATGACTTGATGCTTTGATCCCGAATCCGATAGCTAACGAGCGAAACCTATAAACAGAGAGCCAAAGCAGCGGGGTAAGCATTTTAATGCTTAGTAAGTCTCAAGCAATGAAATCAGCTTTGACTAAGGTATTTTATTCACATGGCTAATTAAACCACTTTACTAATTCACATTCCCATACTCATACTTATTTCACATCACCGACCTTAGGTTCATACACAAAAGAACAACTTAGCCCAAGGCGGTAGCTCGTTTATCAACCTAGCGCATACTTACTTGTAAGAATTCAATTAGTACAAGCACATACAAACATACCTCATTGCTGGAATTTTCACAAGTGTATAAGCTGAAATTTTCACAGCAAGATTGCTCACTTCGAATCACATACTTTCGGATTTAACGGATATAGCGACTCACGATTGCCTTGGTCATAACCGGTTGGTGACTTGCACAAAGGCCTTGGTCTTAGCCGGATATATCAACTTCATCGAATGCCTTGGTCTTAGCGGATATATCAACTTCCATCGAATGCCTTGGTCTTAGCGGATATATCAACTCATACGAATGCCTTGGGTCTTAGCCGGATATATCAACTTCATACGAATGCCTTGGTCTTAGCGGATATATTTCCAATGTTCACTTACACATATATCAATATTCAAGACACGTCCATAGTTCATTTTAGTTACTAAAGCTCTAACACAAAATATTTATCAACCTTTACTATTTCGGCTCAATGGCCACACAAACAAGGAGCATAATTTTGATATAATTCAAGTAGGGTCATCACTCGAAGACTTACCTCGGATGTTGTCGAGCGATTTGACGGCTATTCAACTACTTTTTCCTTCCCTTTATCGGATTTAGCTCCCTTTGCTCTTGAGCTAATTCACACAAATTTAACTTATTAAAATCTCATCATGATAGCTTATGGCGAATATGACAAGGAGTGTAAATGGTCATATGGCCATCCTTTAGCTCAAATACACAATGGTCATGCACATTTTACATCACAACAAGCAATTCAATACATTCAAACATCAACGTGAAGTTCAAAGTACTTGGCCCTTATATACATACATCCACATATTTAAGCTCAAGAATTTTAACATAACATCAAGTGCTCAAATTACTCATGTGGCCGATTACACATGGTCATAAATACACAAAATCAAAAATAATTTCAAGGTTTTCACACTATACATGTACTAGGCGAATGTACATGCAAATTTCTAACATTCTTCAACAAATTTCTTCTTTAAACAAACATATTTATCACTTTCTTCATAATCAAAATATCATGTGCAAACATATATACACATATAGGTGCATGGCGAATCTCAAGGTGTTCATAACCCTCTAAAACACAAATTTTTACCAATCAAGTAACAAGCATAAATCATGCTCATGAATGCATCATGGCGAATACATCACAATCATACCCCATTGAACTTTGGTCATGGTTAAACAAAGAACTCAATGTCTTACTCAAGATTGCTACAAAGAAATTTCAAGAGTAGTCAATCCATCATTGCATGCATCATTAGCAAGCTTCACATTTAGCATGCAATGGCTTTAACACAATATCAACCTTGGCCAAATACCATTTTTCATGGCATAACAAGGATTTGAACCATGGCTAACATGCACATCAAGTTAGCAACCAAAACAAGCATGAATCTCATGACACAACCTCATACATACCTTAATCTTGATGCAAGTTTAGCCAAATCTCCTTCTAGATCTCTTCTAAACAAAGAAAATGAAGCAAAAATCTCTTCTTCCTCTTAGGAATTTCGGCCAAAGGAAGGAGGGGAAAAGATGAACAATTTTTTTGTTTTTTCTTTCTTAGTCTTTGCTCAAAGAAAGGATGAATGACAACTTTTTTTTCTTTCTTTCTCTCTAGCTACGGCACCAGGGGGGCATCCATGCTCATTTTTTTTTTCATTTCTTAATTCTTTCTACATAATGCACTAACTAAACATGTTGGAAACATGTCCCCTTGCCCATAATCTAGACATGGCCGGCCACTCATTCAAAATAAATGGAGTATTTGACATGCAACTCCATTTATTTTGCTTCATTCCTTTATTAACCTCTTGAAATTAGCTACATATTTTAAATCCTTTCACATGAGTCCTTTTCTTTCAATTCACAATCAAATTAACTAAATCAAAGAATTCAAAATTCACACACGAGACACACATATTATAGGCATCAAAATAAATTTTAAATTATTTTTATGCCTCGGTTTTAATGTCGAAACCACATTCCGACTAGGGTCAATTTTGGGCTGTCACAGACAAAATTAGGACATGGAAGGAATTTTGGAAAGTTTAGTAGTAAGGGTATTTTGGTCATTTAGTTATTAAAATGAATTAAAAACAAAATTAAAAGCCAATTTTTGTCCATCTTCTTCATTAGGCCGAAATTTCAAGGGTTATTCATAGCTAGGGTTTGTTTCAAGCTTCCAAGCTCCATAGTAAGTGATTCCAAGCCCCGATTTTAATGATTTTTACGTTTTTGAGATCCCGGTAACTCGATAAAGCTTATGTTAGCAATAATTTAACCTAGGGTTTATATTTGGAAAAATACCCATAGGTGAAATTTGTGTATTTTGATGTTTTATGATAGAATATAAAGTTTTAAATTATGTTAGACAACTTGTACTACTCGATTTTAAGCAAAAAGCAGTAAAAGAACTTCGGTAAAAATACCTAATAGTCACAAGTACATGTTAGAGTGAGAA
>NW_026440608.1:0-15998 GCF_025698485.1 Gossypium arboreum
AAGTCACCCATGTTACAGGGGTCGACTACCTGACCTTCGCGTTACAACTTGAATATCATCTCGTACAGAGCTCTAATGCTCATGCCGTTTGTTTCTAATGAAACTAGACTCAAGGGAATCTATTAATAAAGGAATGACTTCTAATTGTTTCTGGATAATTTATGGTAAATTTTCAAAGTCGGATAGGGGACCCAGAAACTGTTCTGGCCTGTCTCACGAGAACTTTAATATTTCTCAGTATACTGCTCATATGGTCGTTTCGTTTGTCCATATAAAATAGATTCATCAAGGTTCAATTTCATAATTTACTCACTATTTAATTCTACTTCTATTGTTTTTAGTGATTTTTCAATCTCATCTCACTGCTGCTTCAACAATTCTTTGCATGAACTATGCCAATTTCATGAATCTTTTTGGCCTTAATCATCCATCATACATGACACAAATTATGGCCACCTTATCAAAATTAAAGTTTCTAAGACTGTGGCTATAGGTTCTAGCATCCCCTCACGACCACATAGGCCATTTTCACATGGCTTAAAGTTTACCCCAAGTTCAACAAAATATAATAGCCTATACATGCCAAATGTTCTTCAACAACGAAGACAATACCAAAATATTTCAGCCGGTGTGATGACTTCAAGCGGTTCGATCACGCAAACAATACGAGTCCGAGAGACCTAAAATGGGTGACAAGAAAACACCAGTGAGTTTATAACCGAAGTCATAAGCATTCATCAACCCTTTAAAGTTACTACAACATGAACAATAACGAGGCTGGTACTCATCCATATCGAATCTATACCATAATTCCTCGGACCTTTTGGTCCAATCTCTCCAAGTCATACATCCACATTTCATATTCTACACAACAAGATATTTGAAGCATTTTCACACACTAACTCATTTCCACCACAATCATACAATTTCAATCATCACATAGATTTAAGGCTTACCAAATTCAACCCCAGCATGAGCGTATTTTCTATTGTCATGAGCTCAGTACTTACCGATCATTGTCCATACTCAACTCGATGGAGACACACCTCCATATATAAATACGCCAACGTTGCAATACTCGATTTGCACATAGTGCCACCAATTTAAGCCCACATAGTGCCATACCCTTATCCACCCGGCGTATTTTTCCACATGCACACTTAGTGCCATATATTTCGCATCCCACTTACCAATCTTACCCGTTTGCCCCACTTAGTAAAAAACTTTCTACACATTTCACTATTTCTTTTACATTCAACAATTGTCATCCTCCATACACATACAATTTCATTTATATATATATATATAGCATCCCATTAAATACAATTGCATAGATTTTACAATCATTTAAGCAATATCAAACATATGGTTAATGACTTACCTTGTGTTGGGCAAAATGGTTCCAACTCCTACTCGATGTTCTTTCCTTTGCCTTTGCTTGTTTCTCCACCTCGAGCTTCTTGAGCTTAGTCAATAAATTAACTAGTTTAACCGTCTTGCCAAATATTTATACATATATACATGACATCAACTATACTATCATCATTAATACATCAATTCACAAAATTTTTATCTCATGAGCATATGACCCATTTTTACCCCATATGGCTGAATGGCCATTCATTACCCAACTAGCCATTCAACAATTTTCAACCTCATTTACCACCCTTTTATGTCTAATTGTCTAAATGAGATTATCAACATGCCTATCTATAGCCAAATGTGCTAAAATTGATGTAACATCACCTACACTTGATTAAATGGCAGAATACCTATACTATCAATTATGGCATCATTTTTTATTCTTTCAAACACTTAGTTTTCCTCCATGAACACTTGGCAATTTCTTTTCTCTTCTAGCATAGCTTCACACCTTTTGTAACATCCTATGAATCCACATACATCACATTTCTACATAAATTTCTTTTACTTTTTCTTTCCATTCACAACATCAAAGACACCATACACATATATCATTACAAAGCTTGACACTTAGCATGCAAATGACATCCACAAAACCCACCTTGAAAACTTAACTCATCTTCATGCCTCACCACCACAACATCAAACATCAAACATCAATGATACCAAGAAGACAACACCCATGGAAATATCATCCCCATTTCATGGTAAAGGTTTAGACCATGGGTTGGTGGAACTCAAACTATCAACTAAAACATGCATGAATCTCATGGATAACATCAACATACCTTAGTCTAGCAAACTCCCATGGCTGATTTTCTCAAGCTTTCCCCCCTTTCTTCTTAGTACATTCGGCCAAGCAAGGAGAAAATGAGAGAATGAACACTTTTTTTCCTTTTCTTTGTTTTTCTTCATATTCTCTTTCTTTTTTTATTTCTTTATTCTTTCTACATAATCCACTAACTAAACATGTTGGCAACATGTTTCCACTCATAACATGGGCCATCATGCTTTATTTTGGCTAATTTGACATGCAAGGACAACACTTTCCCACGTATTAATAGGCCACCTTACATTTGCCTAGCACATTTCTAAATTTTCTCACATAAGTCCTATTTGATAAAAATTCACTTACAATTAACAAAATCAAACATGAAATTTTCACACATGCATATATGCATATAATGAGCATCAATTATGATGGTTAATTATTATTATGACTCGGTTTGGGTCCAAACCACTTTCGACTAGGGGCAATTTAGGGATGTTGGCGTCCTTTTTCTTTGACATCTATTTCTAGGGTGACTTTCTCTAACACATAGTTTCTATGATTCAACCACCCTTTTTACATATATAGTCAAAATATAATCATGATGACCCATTCTAATGGTGGTCATTGCCAAACATTTCGGTTAATTAAGGCATATACATACCAAATGATTATAACATTATGCTCAAAACATTTATAAGCCATTTTACATGGCTATTCAAAATTTTACATACCAAGTTCAAACAAAACATAATAGCCTATACATGCAAAATGTACTCCAAGACCAACTCAAGAAAATACCAAAAGTTGTTAGCCGGTGTGATGACTTGATGGCGGTCCCAATCATAAAAATCGAGTCCAAGAAACCTAAAATAGGTGACAAGCAAACAGAATGAGTATATAATTGATGAAGTCATAAGCAATGCACTAACAACCATTAATAACATTATCGCAGAGGAAACAAAATGGAGCGAGGCTAATTACTCCATTCAAAGCAAACTATACCATAGTTCCTTAGACCTTCGATTCAATCATACATCTACATGACCTTTCACTCATTCGCGATAATTCTTTATGCGTGACTTCAATTTACATTGTCACATAGGTTCAAACTTACCAAGCTCGACCCCAAATATAAACATAGCCCTATTAGCCATGAACTCAAAGGTACTTACCGATCCGTTCGTGATCAACTCAATAGTGTCGCACACTTCGGTGTCAATAGTGATTCAAAAGCATATAGTGTGTCCACACTTAGTGCTATATAATCAACTTCGCCCACTTAGTGCTACATGATCAAACTTCACACTTAGTCTTTGTACAAGTTTTAAACCCGCACACTTAGTGCCATTCTCATGATCACAAATGTTTATACCGTACACTTAGTCGAAATCAACAACTCAATACATCTCACCTCTTTTCCTTCCATTCAATACTTCCATCACCACATACACATGTATATAAATTCATCATTCCTTCGGCATAATTACATAGACATTATGTCTATTCAAATCAATACAAAATATATGTAGTGACTTACCTTGTGTTGGGTAAAAGCAGTCCAAGTCGGCTACTCGATGACCTTCGTCTTTCCCTTGCTTGATTCTCCTTCTTTAACTCCTTGAGCTTAATCAATAAATCAACTAGTTTAACCATCTTGCTAAACATTCATAATTCAATTACACATGCATATGTATGTTTGTATATTAACCATCCTCACTTATTACCCATTTAGTCAATTATCTAAGCCAAGATAAGGCTTCAATGGTTGCCTCTAACAAATACATGCACCAAATCTACTTCATTTGGGAATATGCATGTCTATGTTGAGGCCAATTTACATAATACCACACAAAAAACAATACATTTTACTAACTAGCATTACATATTGTAGCTCAATACACTCTCATTTACTACATAAGAAACATCATCACAAGCAAATATACACCTTGAAATAGTATATATGTCATACCAATTCATCATGTGCAAACACATATTCATGTAGGTGCAAGGGGAATCTCAAGTTGTTTATATCCAAATATAAACACATATCCAAACTCAAATCTTACCTACCATGCAACATGCATGAATCATACTTATGGATATACCATGACCAGAATACATCACAACACCATAATTTTGGTCATGATTAAGCAAAGAACTTAATGTCTTACTCAAAATACTAAAAAGAAAGTCCAAGAGCCATCAATCCCCATCACATATACCATTAACAAGCTTCATATTTAACATGCAATGGCATTAACACAAAATCCACCTTGGCCAAATACCATCCCCATGATATAACAAAGATTTGAACCATGGGCTAATAAGAACATCAAGCTAGTAACTAAAACATGCATGAATCTCATGGCACAACCTCAAACATACCTTAATCTTGATGCAAGTATAGCCAAACCCCTTCCTAATCCTCTTCCAAACCAAACATGAAGCAAAAATTCCCTCTTCTTCCTTAGGATTTTCGGTCAAGAGAGAATGAAAGGATGATCAATTTTTTTCTTTTCTTTTCTTCAATACACGGCAATAGGGGGTTCACCACACACATTTTTTCATTCTTTATTACCCATGCTTATTTGTTTATTTCTTTTCTCCCTAATGCACCAACAAAACATGTCTATGACATGTTTTGCCCATCCCTCATTGTCATGGCGACCTCTTATAAAAGAGGGATATTTGACATCAAGGCCATTGTTTTGCATGCATGCTTTAATTAGTCATTACACATTCCCCATCATACTTCCAAAGTTTTCTACTAGGTCCTTTCTAGTGAAATTCACATTTATAACTCTAAATCAAAACATCAAAATGTCACACATGAGTTAACACATATTATAGGCAATAAAATAAATATTAAATTATTTTTAGGCCTCGGTTTTGTGGTCCGAAACCACATTGACTAAATCGTTTAAAATTCACGTTGTGCCATGAGATTCATGCATGTTTTTAGTTGCTAGCTTGATGTTCTTATAGCCCATGGTTCAAATCCTTGCTATGTCATGGGGATGATATTACCAAGGTGGATTTTGTGTTAATGCCATTGCATGCTAAATATGAGGCTTGTTGATGATATTGTGATGGTGGGTTGAGGACTCTTGGATTTTCTTTTAATTTTGAGTGAGACATTGTTCTTTCCATGACCAAAATTGAAGCGGTATGGTGTTGTGGTGTATTCGACCATAATATCATTTTGCATATTGCATGGTAGGTAAGAAGCTTTGGATATATGTTTATATTTGGTTATAATCAACTTGAGATTGACCCTTTAAATTATGTTTGCAATGATTGGGTATTTAATATATTTGATTTTTATATGAAATTTTAAATAAGATTTATTAATAAATATGTAATGAATTAGTAAAATGTATTTCATGTTTATTAAAATTAATTGCCCAACATCAACATGCATAATCAGCCACATGAATGAGTACATAGGTTGATGTGTTGGGCCATAAGTAAGCATGTTGAAGGCTTTATCTCGACTTAGAAAATTTGGCTAAGGAGAGTACTAACTAATGTGTTGAGTTTAATTCATGATATCCGTTAATATGTGACTTTAATGTCTAATGAATATATGTGGGCTAAGTACCTTGAATTCCTCTTTTCGATGCTCAAATGATTAAATCAATTTATTTGTTAAATTAAGCTCAAAGCAAGGGAACTAAATCCGATAAAGGGAAGGAAAAAGTGGTGAATAGCCATGAATCGTTCGACAACATCGAGGTAAGTTCTTGAGTAATAGAGCTTAAATTATGATTTGATTAGATCATGTCTCAAGTAAATCAAATCATGCTCTTTGTGTGGATATTGAACCGAAATGTGCAAGAGTGATAAGTGTATTGTATTTGAGTTTTGCTAATGAAAATGAAATACGAATGTGTCATGATTTAGTGTTAAATGTGCATGTTTATTGAATGGTGTGGGCTAAGTCCAAGGCTTTTGTGCTAAGTGACTAAATCTAGGTCAATTCTCGAAGGCATTTGTGCGACTTACCAAAACGGGTTAAGTCCGAAGGCATTTGTTAGTTACCAAAAGGTTAAGTCCGAAGGCATTCGTGGAGTTACTAAATCCGGGCTAATTCGAAACAATTGTGCGAATCACTATCGGGCTATGTCCGAAGACAATCGGCGAGTCACTATATCCGGTTAAATTGAAATCGTGATTGGGAATGAGCAATCTTGCTGTAAAATTTCAGTTAATCGCCAAAAATTCCAGCAATGAGGTATGTTCGTATGTGCTTTGAATTAGTTGAGCCCTTACAAGTAAGTATTCTCGGTTGATAAGCGAGCTGGCCTTTGCTAAGTTGATCTTTTGTTGAACATAAGGGTAGGTAATGTGAAGTAAGTATGATATTGAGAATGTGTGCATATGAAATTATCCGTTTAGCTATATGAATGCTATGCTTTTGTTGTCTGGAATCCCTTGCTCAAAACTTACTAAGCATAAATTGCTTTCGTTTCTTTGTTCTTTTTTAGATTTTGCTCGTTAGCTATCGGATTGGGATCATCGAAGTGAAGTCATCCACACTATCAAAGCCCTTTTGGTACTCTTTTAGTTGAACTCTGGATATGGCATGTATAGGACTACCCTTTGTTGTTTTCAAGTACTTTTTGTGATGTATGTGTGTGCGGCTTCGAAAATGGCTCGTAGAAGTGGAGTATGGCATTAGACCATTTGTGTTTATGTATGTATATATGGTTTCATGATGTGACTATGGACTGGAATGGAAGTGTTGGGCAATGATTAGCCCTTGGAATGGCTAAATATGATCATATGTGGACCTATGTATGACAAAACTCTAGTTGGTCCATGGAAACCACGAAATAGGTAAAGTTTACCTTGAAAACAGATGCTGACAGCAGCAGTGGTGTGGATGTGAAAAATAACTAAAAATAGCAGGAATGGAATTAAATAGTGAATAAATTATGTAAATGAACCTTTATGAATCTACTTTCATATGGAAGAAACAGACGGTCATATGAGTTGTATGTTAAGAGATATTTAGGTTTTGTGAAACAGGGCCAGAACTGTTTCTGGATTCCCTGTTCTGACTTTGGAAATTCATTGTAAATTAACCAGAGATAATTAGGAGTCATTCCATATATGTATAGATTCCTCCTTGAGTCTAGTTTCTATAGAAACAAAGGCATCAGTATTGAATCCTGTAAGGAGATATCCAATTTAATGTGGGGTCGTGTGTCGAACCCTGGATTAGGGAGACTTTAACTAATAAACTGTACTAATTGGCCTGACCAAAATTCTAGAAAAAATATGTAGATGGACATATGAGTCTAGTTTCAGAGAAAATTACGAAACTGATTTTCAAGCTTTGAAACTCAAGATATGATTTTTAAGGCGACAGTGACACAGTAACCAGCTTGGGAAAATTTTTTATGGATTGTGAAAATAATTAAGTCAATTGTTTACCTTGTGTTCAACTCTTAGGGACTCGGGTGCAGGTGTTACATTTAGCTTGGATGGTAATCCCGCCATAAGATGTGAGGTTAGGTGGGTGCATATCTGAAGCGATCATTGTATGAATTGAGGTAAATGGATACTCCATTGAGATTTCCTAGAAACTCAGAGATTAATGTGACATATATATACAATGAGATGTTGAATGATGAGCTCATCTAAGATAACTTTCATAGTGCATTGTTATGTGGCTAACTCATTGGTTGAGTGTAAGTGGTAGGAAGCCATCCTATGCTCATTGAATTTATTGTCCAATTTTGGTTGTGTGCTAATTACTTGGTAAGTTTACTTTTGGTTATTGAGCTTACTAAGCATGAAAATGCTTACCCTCTCTCTTTCCTATCTCTCACGAGCTCGGGACTCGTAAAATTGGAAGCAGTTGGAAGTCACATACTATCAAATAGACCAGCTTTGGTATAAAGACATTTCTAAATTGTTCAATGGCATGTACGGTCTTTTGAGCATTTTGTTATATGTGTCATTTGATTTTCCAAATGAAGGATTGTAAAGATAAATCTATCTTTTTGTTTATGGCCATAAAGATCGGTTTGATTTGAAGTAGGCTATGACCTACAAAATTTCCATGCAAGATTGTAATCATTGCGATGGTTGAATTCCAATTGGCAATGAGTCATAAGAACAAATATTGAATGTATTAAAGTGGTATGACAACACATAAATACAAGATGGGAAAAACCTAGCATGTCGAAACCAATGATATGAGGTTTTCATGTAATGAGTTTTTGCAAAGATCATTTATAGAGCATAATTATGTTTTACTTTGTTTTAATATTCATTAATATAAGTGTTAGAAAGGGGTTTGCCCCCAAAACCGTTGCGGTCGAACACGAGGTGTTAACGAACTTAATTCATTTATTTACAGTTCATTTTAAAATTTCCAGACAAGCGGCTAACTGCGTCACTATCACCTTAAAAATTATATCTCGAGTTCCAAAACTCGAAAACTGATTCGTGAATTTTCCTGAAACTAGACTCATATATCCATCTACAGATTTTTTCTAGAATTTTTGTCAGGCCAATTAGTAAATTTTATTAGTTAAAGTCTCCCCTATTTCAGGGTTCCTCTCTGATCTTCATGCATTACGACAGATATCTCCTGTACAGGGCTTCAATACATATGCCGTTTGTTTCTAATGAAACTAGACTCAAAAAATTTGTACATATAAATCATGACTTCTAATTATTTCTGGTTAATTTATGGTAAATTTCCAAAGTCAGAACAGGGATCCAGTAACCGTTCTGGCCCTGTTTCATAAAACTTAAACATCTCATAAATACGGCTCATATGGTCATTTCCTTCTTCCATATGAAAATAGACTCATCAAGGTTCGATTACATAATTTATTCATTATTTAATTACATTCCTACTATTTTTAGTGAATTTTCAAACTCAATCACTGCTGCTTCACATCTATTTTAAGGTAAATTTCACCTATTTCATTGTTTCCATGATTCAACTAGCCATTTGACATACATAGCACCAAATATGATCGTGATTAACCATTCCAATGGCTAATCATTGCCAACATTCCACACTCTCAATAACCATATATATACAAAATGATTTTAATACTATGCTCAAAATATTTAAGCCATTTTAATTATCCGAATATAACACATTACCAAAGGTACTTGATTAACAACAAAGGTTGGTCCTATACATGCCATTATCAAGTTTAACTAAAAGAGTACCAAAAGGGCTTAGATAGTGTGGGCGACTTGACTTTGACAATCCCGAATCCGATGGTAGAACAAAATCTATAAAGCAGAAATTAAAAGCGGAATAAGCATTTAATGTTAGTAAGTTTTGAGTAATGAAATTATTCGACTAAAGTATAGCGTTCATATGACTAAATGAATTGTAACACCCTATCCGTTTCCGTCCGGGAATAGGTAAAGGGATTCTTGGACTTGAAGCTCATATCCGACGTAAAAATTTTGAATATATATTTTTTTTAAAAATGTTCCTTTAGGTAAATACTAAAGCGGTCGGGGATACAATTTAAGCGCTATAAGTACACATTCAAAAGATGCCATTTTCGCATCTTTATACATTAACAAAATATTCTTTTTTGGTCTATTCTTTACATGCCATAAAATAATTCAAAACATAACGTAACAAGCGGTGGATGGATAGTGTGACTATTCGACAATCCCGGTGGCTTCCAAATGAGATCAAAAGAGGAAACAAAGTAAGCGGAAAGTATTAAATGCTTAGTAAGTTTTAAGCGGTGTCAACAGATAACAATCAAATTATAACATAGTTGTTGTATTTTTTTTCACTCTTCCTTGGGCATACCCTCCCTTTCTTGAATATGTCCATCTCATCATATATAATGGGAAAATTCTCACTTGATAGTGATCTCTTATAAACATAGGTACATTACATATTTTCACCTAACTTTCCACATTGACCAAGCGCCTAATCATTGAACAATCTTATTGCTTTACTCACATATGCATCACATAAATTTGGATTTAGTCCAAATCAAGCTTAAATATAATCTCAAAATACATACGACGACAAGCATTGAATATTTATTACCAATTTTCGTGAAGTTAATCTTATGCTTTTCGAATCTTCAGGAAACCTTTAGCTCGAATAGTCCCCAGGTAGTTATCGGGTCTTACGAAAAATCTCCCGTAGTCATCGGGTCTTACGGACATAATCTCCACCGTAGTCATCGGTCTTAGGGAATATATTTCCAAGTTTCATGTACATTTAATCACATTTACAACATTCACATCTTTTATATTTGTAATTCATTTGCCTCATCAAATATCTAATAATACAATTTCACATTTGGTCATTTACAATATTTCAACAATAGCCATTGGCACCACATATACATATCTCACATATTTCACCTAGCCATTGGCTTTACCACATATACATATCTCATACATATTTCACACTAGCCATTGACCACATAACATATCTCATTCATATTTCACACTAGCCATTGCTTTACCACATAACATATCTCATACATATTTCACACTAGCCATTGGACCACATATAATTTCTCTCATATTTCCACTAGCCATTACCACATACATATCTCATTCATATTTCACACTAGCCATTACTTTACATATACATATCTCATTCATATTTCACACTAGCCATTTTTACCATATACATATCTCATTCATATTTCACCTAGCCATTAAACTTTACTATACATATCTCATATATATTTCCATTAGCCATTTTTTACCACATATACATATCTCATATATATTTCACAAAGCCATTCCTTTACCACAAATATATTTATCTTGTACATCAATTTCAGCAATAGCTTATAAGCAACTCAAATAGTTTCATCAATGTTTACAAAAATTCAATATTCCTACAAGCTGTTTTCAGCAATAGTCACTAAATTATTTATAACTGGGCTACAAAACTCAAAATCAATTGCCTTAATTTTCCCCTGAATATAGACTCATATATCTTCCATCCATAAAATTTTCAGAATTTTAGGTTTGGCCAATCAATACCAGATTTTTCTTAAAGTTTCCCTTTTTGTTTCCTTTGTTTACTAATCGACCACTCTTCACTCGAATCAAATTTCTCATTGTACAGAATTCAAAATATGTTCTATTTGATTCCATTTGAAACTAGACTCATTGGGTCTAAGCATATAAATTTTATCTTATAACCATTTTTTACAAATTATAATTTTTCTAAAATCCGTTCTTTTGCTGTCCTAAGCAAATTATTACAATTTGCTCTTAAATTTCAAGTCCAAACACTTATGAACTTACCATTTGAGTTTAAGACATATCATGACCACATCATATCTTATTAAATCAACTTATTATGATTGAATTTACTCAACGTTTAGTCCATAAAACTTACCTCGGAAGTTGTCGAGCGATTTCAACGGCTATTCGATCACTTTTTTTCCTTATCCAACTTTGATCCTCTAAGCTCTTGAGCTAAATCAAACAATTTGCTTCCCAATCAAACACAATAACATGGCATCCATATATATTTTAGAACCATTCTTAACATACTACTCATTTACAAAACAAAACACTCATATAACATTTATAAAACTAAAGCCGAATATACCTATACTTACCTCACTTAAACATCAACCCTCAATTCATTACTTCTCAAATAGAGTAATCCTTACTTGAACTATTAGCCAACTTTATCAAATGAACAATTTTACTTAAAGTATATATATATATATCTACATAAGTGCTTAGATACCATGTTTCCAACAATTATTTCCTAGCTTAGTAGCGAACCAATATTCAATAACAAACTCCTCTTTGATCAAATATATATTAAAGGACATGATAATTTATACTACATCAATTTTAAGCACATAAATTACTCAAACATAACCAAATTCACATTCGGTCTTGGCCATAATAAGGTAGCGATTCTTTACCCTTAGCACCCAATGCTCACAATGATTATTTGTATAGTTCAAACACTCATCTACCATTGTTCATCTAAATTTAAACGAAACAACAACCATATATCTCTTCCATTTTCTACCTGGCGAATGCTCTAGCTACCACCGTCTCAAATTTTGCCATGGGCTAAGCAAATAACTGACTAACTCAAAAATGCTAAAAAAAAATCCAAGAATCATCAATCCACCATCACATGTATCATTACAAAGCTTCACACTTAGCATGCTAATGACATCAACACAAATCCACCTTAGCAAACTTAACTTATACAAAACCTATCTTCAAACCATAAAATAGGTAGAATTTAACTAATCATCCAAATGGTGCATAAGTTTTTTTTTCAAGAATGGCATTGAACTTACCTTCCTCTTGCTATCCACCTTAAAATTTCTTCCCTAAAGATTTTCTTCCTCCTCTTTCTCTAGTCACGGCAATGGGGGAGTAAGGGTGAGACAACTTTGGTTTTCCTCCCCTCACCTCATGTTTTATCATTCTTAATTCACTATTTTATTTTCTAAACTAATAATGCTAATAGAAAATTCATATTATCATCAATGACCCATCCATGGAACCCTACTCATTATAATTGGAAATTTGACATGCAAACCCATCATTCTTATAACATGCATTAATTGATCCTTATAGATTAAAGGTCACATTTTAAAAGTGTCCACATAAGTCCTATTAGCGAATTCACATGCAATCGACTTCGAAGCTTAAAACTTTCACATTCATATTCCACATTTTAACAATAAATATCATATTCAAATACTTGTGATTGGTTTAGGTCAAAACCTTTCACTAGGGTCAATTTAAAATTTCACAACTCTCCCCACTTAAGAAATTTTGTCCCCAAAATTTCTCCCATCTCTAGTTTAGATAACGTCCTCTTATTGAATTATATCCATATAAATATTAGCTCAGATAGCAATTGTAATTCATTCTTGATTTAATCGATCTATAAAATTATTTTCTTATCTTAAAACAAATACATAAACATTTCTACAAGTATGCCATATATCTCATTTTCTTGATTTCATAAGCAATAATCACTTAATTTAATTCACAAATGCATTTCAAACACATATTAAGCACATATTAACATGTATAATTCATCATCAACCCACATATTTGTAACCCATATTTTCATTCATGTATAAGGAAGGAAAGTTATACTCAAACATCCCAATAAATATCCTTTATAACTCCATCATATCTCACTATTCAACAACCAATTTCCAAGAAAATCAATTCCCATCCAAACATTGAATTCATTTAGCAAATTCAATCACGTTAGTACGTATACAATCGGTTTGGCATAAAGCCTCATATATTATTTGGCATGGGTTTATTTTGACATAAATATATCCAAAATTATCCATTCATAAAAATTCTTAAGACTTTCAAATGTCGAACTTAATGAAATAATTTCTTGGACATGATTAACAAAATAGGGGTCATTTAGCTTATGACTTCATATACCAAGCATTCCATAAACTAAATCTAAACATTTATAACATGAATTCATTTCTTAACAACATATCCACCATCTTAAATCAATGCCCGTTCCATACGGTCTTACATGAATCTTGTTTTACCACTTAATGTCTCTTGGATCTTGCACAATTGCTCGGTTGGAATTCCACTCTCGGTGCCTCTAATCATTACATATAGTGCCCTATTCATTTGTTGTTACACATTGAAATGACTTAACCAAGTCTACAAACATCATGTATGTACACTTTTAAACATATCTTTTCATTTAAATTTGTATTGATATAATGAACACTTAAACTTTGCTCAAATTAAAGAACCTACTAGGCAGGGGCCGAATGCACATCACCGATTGCTCTTGGGACCTAGGGTTACGAATGCTCGGGACTTAGGGATATAACCCACTTTGCCGGACGGATATAACACCCGAATGCCGGGACTTAGGATATATCACCACAATGCTCGGGACTTAGCAGGATATAACACCACCCGAATGCCTTGGGACTTAGGGTTATATCACCGACAATGCTCTTGGGACTTAGGATATAACACCCGGAATGCTCTTTGGGACTTGGGATATAACACCCCAATGCTCTTGGGACTTAGGATATATCCTCTCAATTCTCATGTACATATACAATATAACAATACACATTAGTATATCATTTACATTACTTGAATACAAGAAACATGCTTATCGACCATTCAACTTTGGTTCCATAGCCCATCAAAGATCACATTTATATGTTCTTTAAATTGCATCACTTATACCCTTATAATTCAATCCAAATCAAAATTCAAATCGGTACATGATTGCGATCAACAATGATTTAAGCATATCCAGTGAAGTTTTATGCAAATTTTCATAGTCGGAAGCTTTTCCGATCGGGATCAAAATTCATTAAATACAACAAACACATTTTAATAGTCCAAAATCATCACACTATCACATCACTTTATAAGTATAAATAGACTCCGCGTCTCGTTAGTCCTAGAATCAACTAAATTCGATCCAATGAAATGTAACACCCTATCCGTTGTCTCGGAATAGGTAAAGGGCATTCTGGGACTTGAAGCTCATATCCGACGGTAAAAATTTTGAATATTTTTATTTTATTTTATAAAGAATGTTCCTTTAGGTAAATACTAAAAACGTTAGGGATACAATTTAACGCTTAAGTAACATTCAAAGATGCCATTTGCATGGCTTTATACATTAAAAAATATTCTTACCGGTCTATTCTTTTGCCATAAAATAATTCAAAACATAAGTAACAAGCGGTGGATAGTGATAGTGTGACTGTTTTTGATGATCCCAGCACGAGCTTCCAAATGAGATCTATAAACGGGAAACAAAAAGAAGTAAAACAATGCTTAGTAAGTTTTAAGGTGTCAACAGATAACAATCAAATTATAACATAGTTGTTCATTTTTTATTTCCTCTTCCTTTGGCCATACCATCCCTTTAGAATATGCCCATCTCATCATATATAATAGGCGGATAAATTCTCCTTGATAGTGATCTCTTATAAACATAGGTACATTACATATTTTCACCTAACTTTCCACATTGACCAAAGCACAATAATCATAAACGGTCTTATTGCTTTACTCAATGCATCACATAACGACCTTGTGATTTAGTCCAAATCAAGCAAATATAATCTCAAAATACATACACGAACCATTGAGCGTATTTATTACCAATTTTTGTGAAGGTATAATCTTATGCTTTACTCGAATCTTTGAAACCTTTAGCTCGAATAGTCCCCAGCGTAGTTATCGGGTCTTGGACAAAATCTCCCATGGTCATCGGTCTTAACATAATCTCCACCGTAGTCATCGGGTCTTAGGAATATATTTCAAGTTTCATGTACATTTAATCACATTTAAACATTCACATCATTTTATATTTGTAATTCATTTGCCTCTCAAATATCTTAATATACACCTTTCACATTTGGTCATTAAAATATACACACCCTACATATTTCACACCATTTTTTACCACATATACATATTCACACATATTTCATTAATTCCCCTTTATAATATCTCATTCATATTTCCACTAGCCATTTTTCCATATACATATCTTATATATATTTCACACTAGCCATTACTTTACCACATATACATATCTCATACATATTTCACATTAGCCATTCTTTACCACATATAATATCTCATACATATTTCACACTAGCCATTTTTACCATATAATATCTCATTCATATTTCCACACCATTCTTTACCACATATACATATCTCATACATATTTCACATTAGCCATTCTTTCCCATATACATTCATATATATTTCACACTAGCCATTGCTTTACCATATACATATCTCATATATATTT
>NW_026440609.1:0-17493 GCF_025698485.1 Gossypium arboreum
GTTGCGACAGGGAACCCAGAAACCATTCTGGCCCTGTCTCACAATAGCTTTAATATCTCTTAACCTGTAACTCCTATGACCATTTCGTTTCTTCCATAAGAAAATAGACTCATCAAGGTTCATTTACATAGCTTATTCACTATTTAATTCCATTCCTATGAATTTTGGTGATTTTTCACATTCACGCCACTGCAGCTGGCAGCATCTGTTTTAAGGTAGGTCTTACCTATTTGGTAGTCTCCATGAACCAACTAGTCTTGCCATACATAGGTTCATATATGATCATTTTAACCATGCCAATGGCTGATCATATGACCAACATTCCCATTTCAATCCATAGCCACATCATGACACCAAATATATACATACAAACCACAATTAGTCTAAGTTCATGCTTCCCTTTTGAGCCATTTTCGCATGGCCGTACATACTTACATTACAACATATTTAACAAACAAGAGGTAGTCCTATACATGCCATCTCAAGTTCAACCAAAATTTATACCAAAATGGAGGCTTGATAGTGTGGATGACTTGACTTCAACGATCCGAATCCGATTGCTATCGGCGAAATCTAAGCGAGAGCCAAAGCGGCGGAGTAAGCATTTTATGCTTAGTAAGTCTCAAGGAATATAATCAACTCTAATTACAGCAATACATTCACATAGTTAAATGCATCATTTCATTAATGCACATTCACATAATCATACTTACTTCACCATCCCAACTCTTATGTTCATACACAAATAACGGCTTCATTAAGGCCGATAACTCAGCTCCATCATAGGAGCGGATATTCATCCTCTTACTCCTAGCGCATAAGCACACACCGTACTTACCTTATCATTGGGAAATTTCACAAGTGCATTAGCTGAAATTTTCCAGCAAGCTCATAATTTTCAAATCACATACCTTGGAGTTTATCCGGATGTGAATTTTCGTTCAATCGCCTTGGGACATAGCCGGTTATGGTAACCCGCACCAAGGCCTACGGGACTTTACCGGATATCACGATTTGCACAAATGCCTTGGGTCTTAGCCGGATTTAACAACTTACACGAATGCCTTGGTCTTAGCGGATATAGCTACTAGCACAATTGCCTTGGTCTTAACCGGATATAAATTTCAGCATAATTGTCTTGAGGCTTAGCCGGATATCATTCAATTTCTCATGCACACATACATCAATAATCATTGGACATACATATTTCATTTTGTTACTAAGGCTCAAACACAATTATAATCATTAGCATATTGCCTTGGGACTTAGCCGGGTGGAATTCAAATACTCATACACACATGATCAATAATCATACACATCCATGTTTCATCTTACATAATTCAAGTAAGGTCACTTCTTGAGGACTTACCTCGGATGTTGTCGAACGGCTTTTTGGCTATTCGATCACCTTTTCCTTCCCTTGTCCAATTGTGGCCCTCTTAGCTCTTGAGCTAATTCAAACAAATTCAATTTATTAAAACCTCATTGTGCTTGCTTATGGCGAATATGACAAGGATTTTAAATGGTCATATGGCCACTCTTTAGCTTGAATACACAATGGTCATGCACATTTTATACTACATCAAGCAATTCAATACAATTTATTTGAGCATCAAGGAAATGCTAAGGCCTTCAATAGGCTACCCAAGGCGAATATTCATGTACATGTTGAGGTCAATTTTGCACTAATACCTCACAAAAACAGCATGCAATTTACTAATTAATGCTTTGCACATTGTGGCTCAAAACTTATAATATAGCATCAAGCACTTATATGTGTGCTAGGCGAATTGTGCTTGCAATTTCACAAGCATTCTTCCACATTTTCTTCTTTAAACCAATATATTCATCACTTAGTTCATAACCAAACATAATGTGCAATCATATATATGCATATATGAGCATGGCGAATTTTCAAGGTGTCCATAGCCATCCAAAACACAAATTTTTAACTAACATGCAAGAAGCATGAATCATGCTCAAGAATGCATCATGGCGAATATGACAATCATGCTCCTTTTCAATTTCAATCATGATAAAACAAAGAGAAACTCAAAATCTTACTCAAGAGTAGACAATCCATCATTGCATGCATCATCATCAAGCTTCACACTTAGCATGCAATGGCTTTATCACCATAACAACTTTGGCCAAATACCATTTCCATGGCTTAACAAAGATTTGAGCCATGGCTAACATGCACATCAAGTTAGCAACCAAAGCATGCATGAAACTCCTAACACAACCTCATACATACCTCAATCTTGATGCAAACTTAGCCAAATCTCCTTCTAGATCTCTTCCAAACCAAGCATGAAGCAAAAATCCTCCTTCTTCCTTAGTTTTGGCTCAAAGAAAGGATGAACAAAATTTTTTCTTTCCTTCTCTACAACTCACGGCAATGGGGGATTACCACACTCACACATTTTTTTCATTTTTATCACCCATACACCTTTGTTTATTATTTCACCCTAATGCACCAACAAAACATGTTTCATGACATGTTTAGCCCATCCTCCTTGTCATGGCCGCCACCACCTATAAAAGAAATTTGACATGCAAGTCCATTATTTTGCATGCATGCTTTAATTAGTCATCACACATTTCCTATCATACTTTCAAAGTTCATTACTAAGTCCTTTCTTGTGGAATTCACCCTTATAACACTAAATCAATCATCATAAAATGTCATACATGAGCACACAATATTATAGGCATCAAAATAAATTTTAATTATTTTTATGCCCGGTTTTTGGGTCGAGACCACCTTCCCTAGGGTCAATTTTGGGGTTACCTCTCCCCACTTAAAAATTTTCGTCCCGAAAATCTTGGTAAAAGGTTTGGATATCGCTCTTTCAAGAGTTCTCGGTCTCCCAAGTAGCTTCTTCTATCCGTGCTTGAGCCATAACACTTTTACTAGCGGAACGCTTGTTTCACAACTCTTTCACTTCTGTGATAGGATACGAATCGGTTCTTCCTCATAACTCATATTAGCTTGAATTTCAATTTCGATGGACTAATCACGTCGATGGATCGGATCTATAGCGTCGAAGCATCGAAGGTGAAAGACATCGTGAACCTTTTCGAGTTGGGCAAAATCAACGATATGCCCGGATCGACTCCCGGATATCTCATATGGAGCAACCCGGGCTCAACTTGCCCTTCGGTAGAATCGGTATCTTTTTCCAAAGCGATACCGAAACACTTTATCACCCACGATACTCGATATCCTTCGCTTTAGGTCGCGTCGACCGCGATCGGGGCTATCTTGGACTTTCACGGATTACTTTCACTTTCATTCCATCCTAATCAAATCCACCAAAATCTTGCCAAAACCGGTCAAAACAATGGCGTCGGCATTTACGGTACAAGGCCTCGTGGTGCCATCTTAATACTTGATTGGCTTTGTTGTAAGCAAATTCAATCAACGGCAAATCCGTTCCATGAACCACTAAACTAGGGCAACATCTTAACATATCCTCAAGTATCTAAATTATCCCTCGGATTGACCATCGGTTTGGGGTGAAAAGGGTCTTTGAAATGCAACTTGGTACCCAAAGCCTCTTGCAATTTTTTCCAAAATCGCGGCGTAATCTTGGGTCTCTATCACACGATAGAAATAGGCACCCCATTCCGAATAATTTGGGAGCGTATAATTACCCAATTTATCGGGCGAAAAATCTGCGGACGGATAAAATGAGCGGACTTGGTCATCAACAATGACCCAAATCGCATCTTTCTTACTTGCCGAAAGGTAATCCGGATATAAAATCCATTGTCACTCGATCCCATTTCTATTCGGTATCATGATTGGCTAAAGTAATCCCGATGGCACTTGATGTTCCGCTTTCACTTGTTGACATATCGGACACCTTGAAACAAATTGAAATGTCTTATTTCTAAGCCACCAAAATTGGCGTTTGGTCATTGTACATTTTAGTACTACGGGTGGATTGACATTCACTATGTTCGCTCAAAATCATCGAAACAAGTTCAATCCTTGGAATACATAATCGACCCTTGACGTCAGCGGTCATTGTCGTCAATCGAAATTCGATTCTTCATCCAAACACATTGGCTCCAGCGACCAATTCCGGTCGACCTTTTGAGATTCAAGTATTTGATGAATCAATAATGGTTTGGCCTCTAATTCGACTACTAGCACCTCCTGGGTGAAGGGATAAATGAGCATCCATCGCTCCAAAGCGGTGCCTTGCGACTTAAAGCATCGGCCACCGTTGGCCTTTCGGGTGATAATCAATCTGAGTTCATAGTCTTTCAACAACTCAAGCCAACGTCTTTGTCGCAGTTTAAATCGTTACAGTCATCAAATATTTTAGACTCTTGTGGTCCGAATAAATATGACACCTTTCTCCAAACAAGTAATGCCATATCTTCAAGGCGAACACATGGTCGCTAGTTCAAGGTTATGGGTGGATAGTTTCTCTCATGCGGCTTTAGTTGTCTGCCGTAAGCCACAACTCGACCTTCTTGCATCAACACACACCTAACCCAAGCAAGGATCGTCCTTTATGACAAACTCTTTACCGGACCAGACTAATGGGGGCCTCGGTTAAACAAGTTTTTAGTCGATCGAAACTTTCTTGACGGTTGACCACTCGAACTCAACATCTTTTTGAGTAGTTTCGTCATCGGCTATCATCGAAAAACCTTTCACAAATCGTCGATAGTATCCAAAGCCCCAAAAGCTCCAAACGGTAACATTCCTTGGAGGTTTCCAATTGACTATGGCGAAATTTTGTTGGGTCCACCCGACACCCGATCCGGACACCCGTGCCCAAAAAACTAACCTCTTTCAAAAATTCACATTTGAACTTTGCGTATAACGCTTATCTCGTAAGATTTGCAACACTAGCCTCGGTGTTCGGTTTCATCTCTCAATTGACCTAATTGTCCGATAAATACAACTGAACCGATCAAGTATGGTCTGAAAATTCTATTCATTAAATCCATAAACACCGAGGGCATTAGTGACCCGGCATCACCAAAATTAGAGTGAATCCGTTCTAAAAGGGTTTTGGGTATGTCCATTCTCGGACCCTCAAGATATACCCCCTTAAATCTATCTTTGAAAACACGGGCTCCCTTTAATTGATCAAACAAATCGTCAATTCGTGGTAACAGATATTTATTCTTTATCGTCACTTTATTGAGTTGCGATAGTCGATCACAACCTCATGCTTCCGTCCTTCTTTTCCAAACAATCTTGGTGCCCCGGGAAAAAAAAACTTCGGCGAAACCTCATCCTCAATTCTTGCAATTGGACCTTCAATTCCTTTAACTCCGTTAATGCCATACGATCGAACTATCGAAATTGGAATGGTACCTCCAATTCGATGCCAAATTCTACTTCGAGCATGGTGCCGGCAATTCTTGGGGAAAACATTATTCACAAACCACGGGCCGTTGGGTTTCTTTTATTCCTTGTATCGAAAGCCCCAAAGTAGCTTGCCTTTCCAATTTAGGCAACATCCCGATATTACGGGGCAACTCCAAGTCCGAGACTCAACCCGATTTCTTGTTTTCAGCCCTAAATGAAGTTTGTCCAATTTACAACCGATGTCATGGCAACCTCGGACCAAGAATAATGAATATGAACGGCAAAAGCATCAAGTTGGGAAAACAAGAACCTCGGAAACTGGGGCTTTTCTTGCATTTGTTGAAAGCCGTAATGAGGGGTTTGATGAATTCAAACTGTCCTAGGCAATTTTTGGATGCAAGGTTTCAATTTAATAATATAGAACCGGGGCAATCAAAGCAATCACATTTATTGAAAAAAAAGTCCCGAATGCATTTGGACGGCATCCTCCGTGCTATGGCATAAGTCCCGGGGAACGGGCCTCGTCGAGGAGCCTCTAGATCCTCTCGACCCCCGACTTGAATTTCGGGGCCTCCTCGCCCGGTTAAGTTTCCCTCACTCTTACCAAGCTCCCGGCAATCCTTCCAAATTGGCCACCACTTATACATATCAGCCCATCCCGAAGCCTTTCCAAATGGACATCCCCTCCGGTCTTTCCCCTCACAAACTCGTGTGGTCAAGGGCATGGCCCTGTTAGAAAGGAAAACCCTAACGGTCATATCTCAAATCCCTGCTTGTTGAAGAGACTTTCCAGGACCCTTTCAAATTTCCCGGTTCCCAATTTTGTTTCCCTTTTAAGCTCTTGATTTCAAGCTTCTCAAGAGTACTCAATTCGTATTGGAATCCAACCACCTTATTCATTTCACCCATCCTCGGCGTTTAATTCCGGGGAAATCATTCCCGTTGGGCAACCTCCAAACTTTCGTTCTTCGGTGGACGAACCTTGCTTAAATCAAGAAATTCCCCCCTTTTGTCGATAAATCTACTCGATATACTTTTTGAACTTCGGTTTGAAAGAATTCCCAAGTCACTTGCTCTCTAGGCACCACAGTGAGTACTCCACCAATAGTAGGCGGACTCGCGTGCAAGGAGATGGTACACTTTAAGCACTCATCGGTGTCTGAGGATAGCTCATCAAGCACGGATAGTGTTATCTAACCAAAAATTCAGCTCGCTCGGCATCATCATCATCCGTAGCCTTAAATTCGGTGGCCCGTGTTTGAATCCTATCATTGAGGCTTACTTGACCTTATTTGGTCGTCCTGGGAGGTATTGTAGGTCTTGGGTTGCATTTGTCGGAGCGGAGGTTGTGGAACGAGTGTTGGTTCAAATGTATTGATTGAACCATTCGTTCATCACACTATAAAGGCTTGCCTAGCCTCGTCATTAAGATTGCTGGCCATAGGTTGAGAGTCCTTGGCGCTGTCCCTTGCGTGGGGCAGCGCCACACTCTCCACCATCAGCTATCGCTTCGGTTGGGATCGGGATCCATTGCTAATAACAAACACAAAATCAAATTGTCAAAATCCCCACTATCGATTCATCATTTAATGGCATGTATAGCTAGACCCCAAACACATCACGGTAGTCCTAGAATCGACTAAACCGTGGCTCTGATACCAATAAAATTGTAACACCGGAACGAGAGACCATTGCTTGGATTAACCGGACACGAGGTTAACAAGCCAAGTTCACATGGTTTGCCCACCAATTTGACATTTCCAGTCAGGCTGGAAGACTGCATCACCGTCGCCTAAAAATCATATCTCCGAGTTTCACAACTCGGAAACTGGTTTTAAATAAATTTCCTGAATTTAGACTCATATATCCATCCATGGATTTATTTCTAGAATTTTGGTCGGGCCAACTAGTACAGTTTATTAGTTAAAGTCACCCATGTTACAGGGATCGGCTTCTGTTCCTGACCTTCGCGCAGTATAACTTGAATATCTCTCTGTACAGGCCTTTAATGCTGGTGCCGTTTGTTTCAAATGAAACTAGACTCAAAATGGAATCTGTACATATAAGGTATGTCGCCTAATCCTTTCTGGATAATTTATAGTAAATTTTTAAAGTTGCGACAGGAACCCAGAAACCATTCTGGCCCTGTCTCACAATAGCTTTAATATCTCTTAACCTGTAACTCCTATGACCATTTCGTTTCTTCCATAAGAAAATAGACTCATCAAGGTTCATTTACATAGCTTATTCACTATTTAATTCCATTCCTATGAATTTTGGTGATTTTTCACATTCACGCCACTGCAGCTGGCAGCATCTGTTTTTAAGGTAGGTCTTACCTATTTGGTAGTCTCCATGAACCAACTAGTCTTGCCATACATAGGTTCATATATGATCATTTTTTAACCATGCCAATGGCTGATCATATGACCAACATTCCCATTTCAATCCATAGCCACATCATGACACCAAATATATACATACAAACCACAATTAGTCTAAGTTCATGCTTCCCTTTTTGAGCCATTTTCGCATGGTAGTACATACTTACATTACAACATATTTAACAAACAAGAGGTAGTCCTATACATGCCATCTCAAGTTCAACCAAAATTTATACCAAAATGGAGGCTTGATAGTGTGGATGACTTCGACTTCAGCGATCCCGAATCCGATTGCTATCGGCGAAATCTAAGAAAAGAGAGCGAAAGCGGTAGATAAGCATTTTTATGCTTAGTAAGTCTCAAGGAATATAATCAACTCTAATTACAGCAATACATTCACATAGTTAAATGCATCATTTCATTAATGCACATTCACATAATCATACTTACTTCACCATCCCAACTCTTATGTTCATACACAAATAACGGCTTCATTAAGGCCGATAACTCGCTCCATCATAAGGCCCGGATATTCATCTCGACTCTCTTACTCCTAGCTGCCAGCACACACGCACTTGCCTTATCATTGGGAAATTTCACAAGTGCATTAGCTGAAATTTTCCAGCAAGCTCATAATTTTCAAATCACATACCTTTGAGTTTATCCGGATGTAATTTACTCGTTCAATACGCCTTGGGACATAGCCGATTGTGGTAACCCCACCAAGGCTCACGGGACTTTACCGGATATCACGATTTGCACAAATGCCTTGGGTCTTAGCCGGATTTAACAACACACGAATGCCTTGGTCTTAGCCGGATATAGCTACTACTAGCACAATTGCCTTGGTCTTAACCGGATATAAATTTCAGCATAATTGTCTTGGGGCTTAGCAGGATATCATTCAATTTCTCATGCACACATACATCAATAATCATTGGACATACATATTTCATTTTAGTTACTAAGGCTCAAACACAATTATAATCTATTAGCATATTACGCGCTTGGACTTAGCGGGTTGGAATTCAAATACTCATACACACATGATCAATAATCATACACATCCATGTTTCATCTTACATAATTCAAGTAAGGTCACTTCTTGAGGACTTACCTCGGATGTTGTCGAGCGGCTTTTTTCGGCTATTAGATCACCTTTTCCTTCCTTGTCCAATTGTGGCCCTCTTAGCTCTTGAGCTAATTCAAACAAATTCAATTTATTAAAACCTCATTGTGCTTGCTTGTGGCGAATATGACAAGAGTTTTTAAATGGTCATATGGCCACTCTTTAGCTTGAATACACAATGGTCATGCACATTTTATACTACATCAAGCAATTCAATACAATTTATTTGAGCATCAAAGAAATGCTAAGGCCTTCAATAGGCTACCCAAGGCCGAATATTCATGTACATGTTGAGGTCAATTTTGCATAATACCTCACAAAAAACAGCATACAATTTACTAATTAATGCTTTGCACATTGTGGCTCAAAACTTATAATATAGCATCAAGCACTTATATATGTATGCTAGGTGAATTGTGCTTGCAATTTCACAAGCATTCTTCCACATTTTCTTCTTTAAACCAATATGTTCATCACTTAGTTCATAACCAAACATAATGTGCAATCATATATATGCATATATGAGCATGGCGAATTTTCAAGGTGTCCATAGCCATCAAAACACAAATTTTTTAACTAACATGCAAGAAGCATGAATCATGCTCAAGAATGCATCATGGCCGAATATGAATAATCATGCTCCTTTTCAATTTCAATCATGATAAAACAAAGAAAACTCAAAATCTTACTCAAGAGTAGACAATCCATCATTGCATGCATCATCATCAAAGCTTCACACTTAGCATGCAATGGCTTTATCCTACATAACAACTTTGGCCAAATACCATTTCCATGGCTTAACAAAGATTTGAGCCATGGCTAACATATGCACATCAAGTTAGCAACCAAAGCATGCATGAAACTCTAACACAACCTCATACATACCTTAATCTTGATGCAAACTTAGCAAATCTCCTTCTAGATCTCTTCCAAACCAAGCATGAAGCAAAAATCCTCCTTCTTCCTTAGTTTTGGCTCAAAGAAAGGATGAACAAAATTTTTCTTTCCTTCTACACAACTCCGCGGCAATGGGGGATTACCACACTCCACACACATTTTTTTTTCATTTTTTATCACCCATACACCTTTGTTTATTATTTCACCCTAATGCACCAACAAAACATGTTTCATGACATGTTTAGCCCATCCTCCTTGTCATGGCCGGCACACCCTATAAAGGGAATTTGACATACAAGTCCATTATTTTGCATGCATGCTTTAATTAGTCATCACACATTTCCCTATCATACTTTCAAAGTTCATTACTAAGTCCTTTCTTGTGGAATTCACCCTTATAACACTAAATCAATCATCATAAAATGTCATACATGAGCACACACATATTATAGGCATCAAAATAAATTTTTAATTATTTTTATATGCCTCGGTTTCTATGTCCCAGAGACCACCTTCCAGGCTAGGGTCAATTTTGGGTGTACATCTCTCTCCCCCACTTAAGAAATTTTCGTCCCGAAAATCTTCCAGATTAAATAGGTTTGGATATCGCTCTTTCATAGAGTTCTCGGTCTCCCAAGTAGCTTCTTCTATCCGTGCTTGAGCCATAACACTTTTACTAAGCGGAACCGCTTGTTTCACAACTCTTTCACACTTCGTGATAGGATACGAATCGGTTCTTCCTCATAACTCATAATAGCTTGAATTTCAATTTACGATGGACTAATCCGTGCGATGGATCGGATCTATAAGCGTCGAGCCATCGAAGCGTGAAAGACGCCATTGAACCTTTACCGAGTTAGGGGGCAAAATCAAGCGATATGCCACTTGGATCGACTCACTCCGGATATCTCATATGGCCCAGCGAACCTCGGGCTCAACTTGCCCTTACGGTAGAATCGAGTATCTTTTTAGCGATACCTTGAGAACACTTTATCACCCACGATTCTCGATATCCTTACGCTTTAGGTCGCGTCGACTTACGCGATCGGAGGCTATCTTGGACTTTCGCGGATTACTTTCACTTTACATTCAGCATCCCTAATCAAATCCACCGAAAATCTTGCTTTCACAAAACTCGGTCCCAAACAATGGGCGTACGGCATTTACGGCCGTACAAGGCCTCGTGGGTGCCATCTTAATGCTTGATTGAAAGCGTTGTTGTAAGCAAATTCAATCAGCGGCAAATACTGTTCCCATGAACCACTAAACTCGAGGGCGCAACATCTTAACATATCCTCAAATATCTAAATTATCCGTCCGGATTGACCGTCGGTTTAAGGGGTGAAAAGCGGATGCTGAAATGCAACTTGGTACCCAAAGCCTCTTGCAATTTTTTCCAAAATCGCTGACGTAATCTTGGGTCTCTATCGAACCACGATAGAAATAGGCACCCCATTCAATCGAATAATTTGGGGAGAATATAATTACGCCCATTTATCGGCGAAAAATACTTGTGCAGACGAGGATAAAATGAAGCTTGACTTGGTCGATCCCATCAACAATGACCCAAATCGCATCTTTCTTACTTGCCGAAACCTTGGTAATCGGATATAAAATCCATTGTCATAAGTCCCATTTCTATTCGGTATCATGATTGGCTAAAGTAATCCGGAAGTGGCACTTGATGTTCCGCTTTCACTTGTTGACATATCAGACACCTTGAAACAAATTCGAAATATCTTTATTTCATCAAGGGCCACCAAAATTGGCGTTTGGTCATTGTACATTTTAGTACTACCGGGTGGATTGACATTCGATACTGTGAGCCTGGCTCAAAATCATCCAAACAAGTTCCGAATCCTTGGAATACATAATCGACCCTTGAGCGTCAGCGGTCATTATCGTCAATACGAAATTCCGATTCTTCATCCAAAACACATTCGGCTCGCTTAGCGACCAATTCGTACGTCGACCTTTTGAGATTCAAGTATTTGATGAATCAATAATGGTTTGGCCTCTAATTCGACTACTAGCACCTCCTGGGTGAAGCGGATAAATGAGCATCCATCGCTCTCAAAGTGAGCCAGTGCCTTGCGACTTAAAGCATCGGCCACCACGTTGGCCTTTCGGGTGATAATCAATCTTGAGTTCATAGTCTTTCAACAACTCAAGCCAGCGTCTTTATCGCGAGGTTTAAATCGTTACGAGGTCATCAAATATTTTAGACTCTTGTGGTCCGAATAAATATGACACCTTTCTCCAAACAAGTAATGTCGCCATATCTTCAAGAAGCGAACACTATGGTGCTAGTTCAAGGTTATGGGTCGGATAGTTTCTCTCATGCGGCTTTAGTTGTCTCGGCGCGTAAGCCACAACTCGACCTTCTTGCATCAACACACAACCTAACCTTAGCAAGGATGCGTCGCGCATATATGACAAACTCTTTACGGACTTCACGTTGTACTAGCACCTGGGGGCTCGGTTAAACAAGTTTTTAGTCGATCGAAACTTTCTTGACGGCGTTCAGAACACTCGAACTCAACATCTTTTTAGAGTAGTTTCGGTCATCGGTAACGAGCTATCATCGAAAAACCTTTCACAAATCGTCGATAGTATCGGCAAGCCCCAAAAGCTCCAAACTTGGTAACATTCCTTGGAGGTTTCCAATTGACTATGGCAAGAAATTTTGTTCGGGTCCACCACACACCCGATCACGGACACACCGTGCCCCAAAAAAACTAACCTCTTTCAGTTAAAATTCACATTCTACAGAACTTTGCGTATAGCGCTTATCTATTAAGATTTGCAACACTAACTACCGGTGTTCGGTTTCATCTCTCGAATTGACCTAATTGTCATCGATAAATACATTTGTCTGACAGATCCAAGTATAGTCTGAAAATTCTATTCATTAAATCCATAAACACTTGAGGGCATTAGTGAGCCCTAGCAGCATCACCAAGAATTCGTAGTGGCCGTACTTAGTTCTAAAAGCGGTTTTGGAGTCTATCGATTCTCGGACCCTCAAGCTGATAATACCGGACCTTAAATCTATCTTTGAAAACAAAGGCTCCTTTTGATTGATCAAACAAATCGTCAATTCTATTGGTAGCAGATATTTATTCTTTATCGTCACTTTATTGAGTTGGCGATAGTCGATACACAACCTCATGCTTCCGTCCTTCTTTTTCACAAACAATCTTGGTGCGCCATGGAGAAAAAAACTTCCGGTCGGCGGAAACCTCTATCGAGTCAATTCTTGCAATTGGACCTTCAATTCCTTTAACTCAGTTTATGTGATACGATGTGGAGCTACTCGAAATGGAATGGTACCGGTACCAATTAGATGCCAAATTCTACTTCCGAACAATGGTTAAGCAGGCAATTCTTGGGAAAACATCCGGTATTCACAAACCACGGAGCGCAGTTCGGGTTTCTTTTTAGATTCCTTGTCATCGAAGCGCGACATAAGGTAGCTTAGCTTCCTTTTCTTACATATTTACGAGCCAACATCGATGATTATTACAGTTGCAACTCCTTTAAGTCCCAGTAGACTCAACGTATTATCTTGTTGATTGAGCTCCTCAAATCGATAGTCTTGCTCTTTCAATTTACAACCGCATCGTGCATGGTCAACCAATCCAGGACCAAGAATAACGTTGAACTCATCGAGCGGCAAAAGCATCAAGTTCGCAGAAAAGCAAAGAACCTCGGAACACTAGAGGACTTTTCTTGCACACTTTGTTGACAAACGCGTAATGACCCAAGGGGTTTGATACCCGAATTACAAACTCGATAAACTTCGATAGGCAAGTCTTCTTTTGTGGATGCTAAGGTTTCACATATATGAATGAGTAGAACCGAGGTCAATCAAAGCAATCACATTTGTATTGAAAAGAGTAGAAAGTCTGGGTAATGACATCTGGAGAAGCGGCATCCTCGGCGTGCGCGTATGGCATAAAGTCCTCGCCGGGAACGCAGCCTCGGATCGATGGTAGCATCTCTAGATCCTCTCGTATGCCTTGACATTGCCCATATTTCTGGGTGGCCTACCTCGGCGTATTAGTACAGAGTTTCCTTTCGACTCACATTACATTCAAGCATCCTCGGGCAATCCTTCCTAAAGTGGTTGGTAGATCCACACTATAGCGGAGGTGATCCAAGAAACCAACGACTCCCGAATGCCATTTGCCACAATGTTGACACTCGCCCTCTCTGGTGATCATTTCCACTGTAGCGGTCGAAGTGACTTCGTGTGTAGTCACGCGGTCGATCGCGTCCTCGTCTAGAAAAGCCGAACGCCTGCTGGGCCGGCTCTCATCATCTCGAAATCGCTTGATGCTTGTTGAAGAGACTTTCAGGGAGACCTCTTTGAAGGTCTCCGATTCCCATCAGCTTTTTGTTTCTCCTTTCTAAGCTCTTGACTTTACAAGCTTGCTCAGCAGAGTACTCCAACTCTCATATATCGAGAATGCCAACAAACATCCTTATATCATCATTCAGCCCATCCTCGAAGCGTTTACATAATAACCCGGACGAAATCACATTCTCAGCGTCTGGCTAAGCCTCACAAACTTTCGTTACGTTAGTGCATGAGCGGACATAGAACCTAGCTTAAGATCAAGAAATTCCCTCCACTTTTGGTCGATAAATCTCTGGTGATATACTTTTTTTGAGAACTTCGGTTTGAAAGAATTCCCAAGTCACTTGCTCTCTAGGCACCACAGTCAGTACTCCACCAATAGTAGGCGGACTCGCGTAACAAGGAGATGGTACACTTTAAGCACTCATCGGTGTGCAGGATAGCTCATCAAGCACCGGATAGTGTTATCTAACCAAAAATTCAGCTCGCTCGGCATCATCATCATCAAGTAGCCTTAAATTCGGTTGGCCGTGTTTTCGAATCCCTATCATTGGGGGCTTACTTGACCTTATTTGGTCAGATCACGGAGGTATTGTGAAGTCTTGAGGTTGCATTGTGAGAGAGCGGAGGTTGTGGAACAGTAGTGTTGGTTCAAATGTATTGATTGAACCATTCGTTTCATCCTGCACTATAAAAGGCTTGCCTAGCCTCGTCATTAAGATTGCTGGCCATAGGTTGAGTCCGCGGCGCTGTCCCTTAACGTGGGGAAGGAGCGCCACACTCTCCACACCATCCTAAGCTATCGCTTCGGTTGGGATCGGGATCCATTGCTAATAACAAACACAAAATCAAATTGTCATCCCCACACTACCGATTCATCATTTAATGGCATGTATAGCTAGACCCCAAACACATCACGGTAGTCCTAGAATCGACTAAACCGTGGCTCTGATACCAATAAAATTGTAACACCCGACACGAGACCATTGCGATGTGGGACCACGAGGAGTTAACAAACCAGTTCACATGGTTTGCCCACCAATTTGACATTTCCAGTCGGGCTGGAAGACTGCATCACCGTCATGTAAAAATCATATCTCGAGGTTTCACAACTCGGAAACTGGTTTAAGTAAATTTTCCCTGAATTTAGACTCATATATCCATCCATGGATTTATTTCTAAAATTTTGGTCAGGCCAACTAGTACAGTTTATTAGTTAAAGTCACCCATGTTACAGGGATCGACTGCTCTGACCAACGCGCGGTATAACTTGAATATCTCTCTGTACAGGCCTTTAATGCTGGTGCCGTTTGTTTCAAATGAAACTAGACTCAAAATGAATCTGTACATATAAGGTATGTCGCCTAATTCTTTCTGGATAATTTATAGTAAATTTTTAAAGTTGCGACAGGAACCCAGAAACCATTCTGGCCCTGTCTCACAATAGCTTTAATATCTCTTAACCTGTAACTCCTATGACCATTTCGTTTCTTCCATAAGAAAATAGACTCATCAAGGTTCATTTACATGACTTATTCACTATTTAATTCCATTCCTATGAATTTTGGTGATTTTTCACATTCACGCCACTGCAGCTGGCAGCATCTGTTTTTTAAGGTAGGTCTTACCTATTTGGTAGTCTCCATGAACCAACTAGTCTTGCCATACATAGGTTCATATATGATCATTTTTAACCATGCCAATGGTTGATCATATGACCAACATTCCCATTTCAATCCATAGCCACATCATGACACCAAATATATACATACAAACCACAATTAGTCTAAGTTCATGCTTCCTTTTCGAGCCATTTTACGCATGTACTTGTACTTACATTACAACATATTTAACAAACAAGAGGTAGTCCTATACATACCATCTCAAGTTCAACCAAAATTTATACCAAAATGGAGGCTTGATGGTGTGGATGACTTGACTTCAGCGATCCCGAATCCGATTGCTATCGGCCCGAAATCTAGAAAGGAGAGCCAAAGCGGCGAGATGGCATTTTTATGCTTAGTAAGTCTCAAGGAATATAATCAACTCTAATTACAGCAATACATTCACATAGTTAAATGCATCATTTCATTAATGCACATTCACATAATCATACTTACTTCACCATCCCAACTCTTGTGTTCATACACAAATAACGGCTTCATTAAGGCCGATAACTTCGCTCCATCATAGGGCCGGATATTCACTCTTTAACTCTTACTCCTAGCGGCATAAAGCACACACCGTACTTACCTTATCATTGGGAAATTTCACAAGTGCATTAGCTGAAATTTTCCAGCAAGCTCATAATTTTCAAATCACATACCTTGAGTTTATCCGGATGCCGGTACTCGTTCAATACGCCTTGGAGACGCTAGCCGGTTATGGTAACCCACTTTGAGGCCTCACGGGACTTTACCGGATATCACGATTTGCACAAATACCTTGGTCTTAGCCTTGGATTTGCTGCTGCGAATGCCTTGGTCTTAGCAGGATATAGCTACTAGCACAATTGCCTTGGTCTTAACAGGATATAAATTTCAGCATAATTGTCTTGAGGCTTGGCAGATATCATTCAATTTCTCATGCACACATACATCAATAATCATTGGACATACATATTTCATTTTTAGTTACTAAAGGCTCAAACACAATTATAATCATTAGCATATTAGCCTTGGGACTTGGCAGGTGGAATTCAAATACTCATACACACATGATCAATAATCATACACATCCATGTTTCATCTTACATAATTCAAGTAAGGTCACTTCTTGAGGACTTACCTCGGATGTTGTCGAGCGGCTTTTACGACTATTCGATCACCTTTTCCTTCCCTTGTCCAATTGTGGCCCTCTTGGCTCTTGAGCTAATTCAAACAAATTCAATTTATTAAAACCTCATTGTGCTTGCCTTGTAGTCGAATATGACAAGGATTTTAAATGGTCATATGGCCACTCTTTAGCTTGAATACACAATGGTCATGCACATTTTATACTACATCAAGCAATTCAATACAATTTATTTGAGCATCAAGGAAATGCTAAGGCCTTCAATAGGCTACCCAAGGCCGAATATTCATGTACATGTTGAGGTCAATTTTGCACTTAATACCTCACAAAAACTGACATGCAATTTACTAATTAATGCTTTGCACATTGTGGCTCAAAACTTATAATATAGCATCAAGCACATATATGTGTGCTAGAGTAGGATTGTGCTTGCAATTTCACAAGCATTCTTCCACATTTTCTTCTTTAAACCAATATATTCATCACTTAGTTCATAACCAAACATAATGTGCAATCATATATATGCATATATGAGCATGGCCGAATTTTCAAGGTGTCCATAGCCATCCAAAACACAAATTTTTAA
>NW_026440610.1:0-18250 GCF_025698485.1 Gossypium arboreum
TATGCTTTAATCTGAACGACTCGAAGATTGAGGCAATATATGTTATATCATACGACTTGGCTAATTTCAAAACTTGATCCATTAAAGTACATGATGGAGTCAACAGCATTAAATGGAAGGATGGCAAGGTGGCAAATATTGCTTTCACAATTTGACGTAGTTTATGTGAGTCAAAAGGCTATAAAAAGGAGTGAGATAGATGAATTTTTGGCAAGCAGAGCTCTAGAAGATTATGAGCCATTAAACTTTGATTTCCCTAATGAGGAGTTGATGTATGTGGCAACTATTGAAGAATGTACATGGAAGCTAAATTTTGACGGTGCATCCAATGTGGTAGGAAATGGAATCAGGGCAGTCTTGGTATCCCCAAATTGTGATCATTATCCATTCACGTGCAAGTTGGATTTTGATTGCACAAACAATATGGCTGAATATGAAGCGTGCATCATGGGACTCCGAGTGGCTATAGAGCGAGGAATAAGAACCTTGGAAGTATATGGAGACTCTGCGTTGGTAATTTACCAACTTAGAGGTGAATGGGAGACAAGGGATCCTAAATTGATCAATTATCGAAAGGTAGGTTTGGGGTTACTTGAGGAGTTCGATGACATCACTTTCAATTATATCCCACGAGATGAAAACCAGATGGCAGATGCTCTAGCAACTTTGGCTTCAATGATTAAAGTGAATAAAAAGGAGGAGATGAGACCCATTCAGATGAGTATCTTTGAGGCTCCAGCTCGCTATTGTAACATTGAGTAAGAAGAAAAAGATGATAACCCTTGGTATCAGGATATATTGTGATATGTGAGAGATCGTAAATACCCAGAACAGGCAACTGAAAATGATAAGCGAACTTTAAGGAGATTAGCCTACGACTACGTTTTGGATGGGGACGTCTTGTACAAAAGAAGAAAGGACCAAGTACTGTTGAGATGTGTTGACGCCGTGGAAGCTAAGTTAATCTTGGAAGAATTTCACGAGGGTGTTTGTGGGACGCACGCTAATGGTTTCACGATGGCTAGGCAAATCATGAGGTTTGGATATTATTGGTCTATTATGGAAAGGGATTGTATCAACTACGCCATGAAATGCTATAAATGTCAGGTTTATAGAGACAAGATTCATGTACCACCTTCACTTCTACATGTTATGACTTCTCTATGGCCTTTTTCCATGTGGGGCATGGATGTCATTGGGCCAATATCACTAAAAGTTTCAAATGGGCATCACTTTATTTTTGTGGTCATTGATTACTTCACGAAGTGGGTAGAGGCTACTTTTTATGCGAATGTTACTTAGTCGGCTGTGAGTCGATTCTTGAAGAAAGAGATCATTTGTCGGTATGAGATGCCTGAAAGGATCATATCAGACAATGCATTGAACTTGAACAACAGAACGATAGTAGAAGTGTGCAGCCAGTTCAAGATTAAGCATCATAACTCTTCTCCGTATTACCCAAAAATGAATGGGGCAGTAGAAGCAGCCAACAAGAACATCAAGAGGATAGTGAGGAAGATGATTGAAACCTACAGAGATTGGCATGAGAAATTACCATTTGCACTCTTAGCCTACCGAACGTCCGTCAGAACCTCTACTGGGGCAACTCCTTTCTCGTTGGTTTATAGGATGGAAGCAGTGTTACCCATTGAAGTGGAAATACCGTCTCTCCGAGTCTTGTCAGAGATAAAGTTGGATGAAGTTGAATGGATACAATCGCGATATGATTAGTTGAACTTGATTGAGGAAAAGAGGCTAAGGGCCATTTGTCACGGTCAGATGTATCAGAAGTGAATGATACGAGCTTACGACAAGAAAGTGCGACCAAGAGAATTCCACGAGGGGGATCTTGTGCTAAAAAAGATCCTTCCTATTCAGAAGGACTTTAGAGGAAAATGGATGCCAAATTAGGAAGGGCCATATGTCATGAAGAAGGCCTTCTCTGGGGGTGCATTGATCTTAACAAAAATGGATGGGAAGAGTTTATCCAATCCAGTGAATTCAGACTCAGTCAAAAAGTACTTTGTCTAAAGGAGAGAAAAATTCAGGGTGAAAACCCGCAAAGGGTGCCTTGAGTTTTCGAAAAAAAAATAGAGAAGCCAAGGTGAAAACCTGCAAAGGGCGCCTTGTGACCAAAGGGGTTTTGAATTGAAAACCCGAAAGGGCAGCTCAAATTTTAAAGAGCATACGTTAATCTTATTATATCGGATTCAAAAAAGAGCGAAGCGCGTTGCATATCGGTGCATCAAAAAAGTACTTTGGATCTTTTAAACACATGTTGGACTCAAGAAAGTCTTCATGGGGCTGGTGTATAGACACTCAAGCGGTGATATCTAGGGTATCTAACTTTTGTCCTGCTTATTATCTTTAGATTCTCTTTATTCTCAAAGATAGGCTATCAGATTAATCTCCTTTGTATTTTTGACAAATTCATTCAAATCTCATTATTCTCAAGATTGAATTCATCTTCCATTATTCTTAAAGTATGTTGCATTAAAATAATGATAGATGAACTAAATAATTTTCAAATGAAGTTTTACTCATTCTTTAGAAATTTCTATATAATACAAGAAACTAAAACAGAACAATTGTTAGAGGAATTCACGTAAGTGAGGTTTGAAAGAACTCGAGGAAATTCTCTCTTTAGTCTAAAATAATGATTGGATAAATCAAACAATTCGATCCTAAGAGAGGATCATCTTACAGACATTTTTGGTGGGTTATAGCATTTGAAGAATGGTACAAACCCATAGGTTGAGTAGGAATGACACTTCGAGAGAAATAAGGATAAACTTCGACGAAGGAATGAGTGGTGACGTCTGGAATAGGGATCATATTCATAAACATTTTGCATTATAACAAGCTTAATTAGAAGCATTTAACTCACTTCGATCATAGCATCCTAATCATTAGGCATGAACTCATACATATTATACAGGTTATGTCCTACAAGGGACAATGAAGATTGATGTGCCTTAACCCCCTAAGCAGTAGTGTAACAAGCTAAAGCATCGAAGATCTGACTTTCAAGTGTTTACGCTGAAGCAGATCTAAGATGATTTGGCATCTCTGTATTGCCAGAGAACAAATCGAAAAAACAGATTTGGCATCTCCATATTCGACGGAGAGCAGATCAAAGACATAGTAGATCTAACCTTCGGATGTTTTTGCATTGAAGCAGATCCAAGATGATTTGGCATCCTTGCGTTTACAAGGAATAGATCGAAGATAGCAGATTTGGCGTCTCTGTATTGTCAGAGAGCAGATCGAAGATAGCAGATTTGGTGTCTCTGTATTGTCAGAGAGCAGATCGAAGATAGAAGATTTGACGTCTCTGTATTGTCAGAAAGCAGATCGAAGATAGCAGATTTGGCGTCTTTGTATTGTCAGAGAGCAGATCGAAAATAGCAGATTTGGCGTCTCTGTATTGTCAGAGAGCAGATCGAAGATCGCAGATTTGGTGTCTCTGTATTGTCAGAGAGCAGATCGAAGATAGTAGATTTGGCGTCTCTGTATTGTCAGAGAGCAGATCGAAGATAGTAGATTTGGCGTCTCTATATTGTCAGAGAGCAGATTGAAGATAGCGGATTTGGCGTCTCTGTATTGACAAGGAACAAAATCGAAGAAGCAGATTTGGCGTCTCTCAAGGACATCAGCATTCCAAGGAGCAGATTGAGGACCAAGAACTCAAGACTCGACAAGCCCGGGCAAAATTGGTCCTTTTATAGTCTTTGCTCTATCCCTGTTACACATCAATGAGCAAACAGGGGCAGCTGTACAACCTATATTTTGCCACAGCTTACAAAAATTAAAAATTAAACAAAAAATAAAATTAAACAGTCCATTTAAGTCCTCTTACAGAACCTAAAATACAAACCCACTAACCACTGCCCAAAAACTAAAACCCAAAATCAAACCTAAAAATTCTACCCGTGAACTATAACCCAAATACCCATTACACCCATACCTAAACTCACAACCCAAATCAGGCCCAAAATACCCTTTTGACCCAACAAACAAACACAGCCCAACTAACCCAACTGACTTAAGGAGTTTCAGCTTCTGAGAAACCCTAGCTATGGTTCGCGTCGCAAGCTCCCTCATGATCGCAGCCGATATCAGCCTCGTTTTGCGAGCAATCAAAGGCCTGAATTAGCATACCCTCGCCTCCGTCGCAATCGTCGCGTATAGACCTGCAAAAGGAAGGAAAACAGCATAGAATCAAAACTAATATGGCAGGGAATAAAACCAGATTTTGTAATATTTATTTTCAAATTCCCAGTGGCTATAAAAAGCCCAAATCAGAACGATGTAGGGAGAGGTTTTTTTACGCATATATCGACAGAAATAAAAAACTAAAAATAAAAGAAGTTTTCATACCAAAAAGAAAAGGTGATTTATTTGCTTTATTTCCTTCTTTATTTTTTTTTTTTGCATGTAAATAGTGTTAGAAATGAGTTCAAGGGTTACCTGTTGATTCGTGAGAGAAAGAGGAAATTTTTTAGAGCCCTAACCGTCGGGCACAGTGGCTCAGACGGTGGCGCGTGAAGCGCATGTGACCGAAGGCAGTAGTGCTCCGGGACGAGCCAAGACGGCCACTGGCCGGAGCTTTGAGAGAATTTTGGAGCTCTCTCTTTTTTTGTTCTGTTGAATGTTTAAAATGAATGTTTAAATTTTTTTTTTACTTTTATAACATCAGTAAAACGATGCCATTTTAGCTTAATCCAATAAGCCTAAAACGACGTCGTTTCGAAGCATTAGGATCCGCACGTTGACCCGTTTACCCGGGGAGGATCCGCGCATTTTTTAATAAAAGGGCTAATTGTCCAATCGACCCTTCTGTATTTTTGATATTTATAATTTCATTTTATTTTTATTAAAATCTGACCCTAACCTTTTATTTCCGTTTCAATTTAGTCCTAACAGCCCCTTTGAGGCCTATTCTGAAACGACGCAGTTTTTAGGATTAAGGCTAATTGCCCAATGAGTCCCTACGAATTTAGCGAGTCTTTCAATTTGGCCCAAAATCTTTAAATTTATTTATAATTAACCCTAAAATTTTAAAATTAAATTAAAATTTTGTTTTATAAATTCAATTTATTTTAAATACTATATATTTTTTATAAACATTAGTTATATATATAATAATATATTATTTTATTTATGTTATTTATAATATTATATACATTTTATAAATTTTATTATATGTTATATTTTTATTATATGTTATTTATTCCATTTATATTTTATTATATATTTTTACTATATATATATTAATTATTTTACTACATTTTATATGTAAATTCACTAAATATATCATTCTTATTATTTTATATTTGATCTATCATATAGTTTATATCATTATATATATATATATATATATTTGTTTATAAATTTATTATATATTATATATTTTACCATAAATTATTCCTTACGTTACTTCTATTTTATTATAAAATATATATTATTTTATTACTTATTAATTATATATGTTTTAAATTTTAATATTATATAAATACGTGTAATATCATTATTTAGTACATTATTTCTTAGTATATTAAGTTCTTAAACTTTATAATATGATTTGTGCATGTACCATTTTTTTAAAAAAGGGGTTCTCGTTTATTATTTTATATTATTCTAAGTATTTCTAAATATCTTTATTTTTATTTCACTTGATTTATATTTTATATATTATAAATTATTTATTTATTTTGGTTTTCTTTTATTTTGATATTGTTTAGTAGGTTAAATTTTATATATTATATGTTTTCATTTTTACATATTCGAATGAAATTAATTATTTATGTTAATTTAAGTTACATTTGCATTTGATATTATTATATATATATCATGCAATTTATATTGTTGTATTCATTATGCTTTACGTCGTATTTTGCATATAACGATAATGCATGTATATTTTATGCTATCTATGATTATATGCATAAGATGACAATATATATTGTGTAATTTATGCCAGTATTCATCATTTATATTATATTTGCATGGAAGTTTAAAATAGGTATCATGTGGGTTAATTTATTTAATATTAGTCCTTTGTAATATGACAAATGCATCATCACTTTAAAAGAACTTCTATATTTCATTCGATCCAAAAAGAATTTTTTTAATAAGGCAATATTTTTGGTATTTAGGAATTCTGGAGGTAGTGCCCTAACATGCTGGGTTGCGATTTTCCGTTTGTCTAAATACCTAAAATATCCTTCTAAATAAGTTTTGAAAATCACAAGGTGATTTTAGTTACGAAAGTTTAAAAATATCGTGTCCAATCATGCTGGATATGATGTTTATATTCTTTCGAAGCTAAAGAATCTTGATTTTTTTTTAAACTCAAATTATTACAGTTTTAAAGAGATCTTATTTCTAAATTCTTTCAAACTTTTGACATTAAGACAAAATTATTCAATTTGGTACCAATTTTGGGCGTTATGAGGGTGTTAATACTTCCTTGTGCGCAACCGACTCCCGAACCTATTTTCTCGTAATTTCGTAGACCAAAATATTTTATAAAGTGATCCAATCACACTTTAAAAGGTTGGTGGCGACTCCCTTCTTAAAATACCCTCTCCGTCTTTAAAAATCTCATTTTTAAAAAGGAGGTTTCGACAACACCCTAAACACATGACCTCGAACCCAAGAAATGTGAAAGCAAAGAAGAGAAAGATTATGTGTATTATGTATTAGATTGGGTATTAGATTGTGGGGTCGAGAGAAAAATTGGGGTTAACATCATAGAAATAAAAATAGGATAAAATGATTAATTAAATAATAATAGTAATAATAAAATATTAAAAATAAAACCAGGTTTGAAAATGATTGAGAAAAATGTGTTTTAATTAAACTAAGGACTGATTTGAAAAATAAGAGAAAATTGGGATTTTTTAAAAGGAAATTTCCCCTCAATTTTTTTAAAAACAAACTGCTCATCCTCTTCCTCTTTAAAACCCCCACGTCCCATTCCCTCTCATTTAGTTTCACATTCAAAATAATTTTCAAATTCAAATATGATATTTTCTCTCAAAATTTACTCATCCTTGGTGATTTCCTAGTTATCCAAACACCTCAACACCTTCCAATTTTGAAGAAAAATCATTAAATCCTCATCAAATTCGTCATTATTCTTGTCATGTTCAACTTTGAATTATGATTAGATCAACAACATGTTGTTTTCTTCAAATTGAGGTAATATATTGACTTATTATGATTAGATTAAGGTTGTTATTTTTCTAATTTTGAATTTAATTGAGTGTGTAGAGAGTTTTTAAGATTTAAAGCTTTTTAATCAAATTTCGGTTCAACAATGGTGAAATTAGAAATAAGGAGTAAACCTACTGATTTTGATTGATTTCTACTTTATTTTAACTAAATAGAAGGTATTTGAACTCAATTTGATAGATCGGCATCCAATTTTAATCAATTTCTAATTTCCCCTTTTGTGTGTTCATATGAGTTTGATTTTTTTCCAAGAACTTTAAATTTGTTAGATTAGGTAGAATTAAAGGTTTAAAAGTGAAATTAGATGATACTTATTAAAAGTGAAATTAGATGATACTTAGGATTATTATAATCAAAATTAAGGCTTGGAGATAAAGTTTGAGTGGTTAAACACCTATTTCGGCAAAACTAGTTAAATTTTCAATATGAGAAAAGTGAGCTTGGAGTGGTGATTTTGCTGCTTTTTTTTTGAGTTTAAAATTGTTAATAGTGATTTTATATTTTATTTAATGTGTATGCAAAGTTCTAGATTATAACAACCCGTTTTTCAGTGGTGTCGGAAACAATGGTTTTGGGGCCACCAAATCCGATGAGTAAGTTTGTAAATATTATATTTAATATTTATGAGTTAATTGTGATTTCTTTTTGATATTATGATTTTTGTTTTATAAGCGATTTATTAAGTTTAAGTGGTATGACCCTAAGTTCTAGTGTTTTTAGAAAATGAGGTATTGGGACCTCGTTTCTATAAGTTGAGCCACAAATATTCTTATAAATATTTACGTAGTGTAATCAAGGTGGTATTAAAGTTTCGTTCAAAAATTTTATCATTTTGATAGTTAATTAAGCAAAAAGGACTAAATTGCGTAAAGTGTAAAAGTTGTGTTCTATAAGCTAAAGGCATTAAATCGCTATAGAACTTTAAAGTGGAGGTCCTTATATGGTAATTAGACCATTAAATGAGTTAGTGGATGTGCATGACTTGGCAATTATGAAATTTTTAAAGTTAGGAAAGGGTAATTTGGTAATTAGGCAATTAAAGATATATTAAATAAATAAAACAAAGTGGTCATCTTTTTGTTTCACCTTTCAACCGAAATTTACAACAAGGAAGAGCCATGGAAGTTTGAATTTTTTCTTAACCAAATTCCTTGCATGTAAGCCCCTAATCTATCAGTTTCTTATAATTTTTATGTTTTTAAGATCGTTGCAACTAGGTACAGCTAGCCCGTACCTTTGATTTTGAAACTGCTAAAGATTTTGAATGTTGCCATTGATGAATCTTGTGATTTTTTTTGTTAGATGATGAATTTGGAATGTTGATTTATATTTAAAAGTATTTTGTTAAGTGATTTTGATGAAATTTTTCGATTAGAGAAATTAATAAAAGTACAAGGATTTAATGCGAATTTTTTGCATGAATGAGCTGCTTTGGATACCATGAGCATTTAGATAAGTACAATTTTGGGTAAAATAGTTAATTTGCATGTTTTGGGCTCAAAGACTAAATTGAATAAAAGTAAAAGTTTAGGGGTAACTGTGTAAAAATGTCAAAAATGACCAAATTGTATGAAATGAAATTTCTTTTGTATAAATTAATATATTGAATGAAATTATTAATTTAGATCAAGATTGGGTGAAAAATCGAGGAAAATAGAAGATTACCAAAATGCCCCTGAAATTTGGTATTTCTGCAATTTAGCCAGGTAAGTTCATATGCACTATACTATGTATAATGTTGATGAAATTGAATGTTATTACATGAAATTTTATTGAAAATGAATTGATATATATATATGTGTTAGTATATAATTTAGCTTATAACAAAATGAAGAAAATTTAACGACGTATGACGACTATCGAGTCCTGTTTGAACCTTAGGAATATTTAGGATACAAATGATATGTCATTAGGGGTTACCATGTTTTAAGTGCTGGTCTCGTACGTCCTACCAGTGGCTGAGATTCTAGCATGTGTTGCGGTTACTTTACAGCTTGTGTGAGCAGCACCGTGTAGCTACATCTTGACTGACAGCTTGTGTGAGCAAACCCATTTATGGCTCGAGAGAGAGCACTGATATGAGATATGAGATATGAGATAGTAGTGGTTTCAGCCACGTATTGGCACTTAGTGTGCGAGATTCCCACGTATCTAATATTATTCTAAATGGTTCAATGACACAGTTCTATTTCGAGGTTATATGAGTTTGATATGAACTAATACAAGTATATACATGAAATACATGGAAATGATGGTACATGATATATTGATATATTGAAATGGATGATATATATATGAAGAAATAGTGAGAGAATGATATGTATCATGACATGTACATAAATGAATAACTTTGATATGTTGATACATGGAAATTATGTAAGTGGAGACGAGTAATAAACTCAGGTGTGACATGCTGAGAAAATAAGGCTATCAAATGTTGAATTTATATGAAATATGTTCAAGTAAGCTAACATGTGCTGTTGTTTGATGCTTAGGGAAGTGTCAAGCTATTTGTTGAATGGTATTCTGTTTACTTATAAGTTGCATTGAAATGGTAAGTGCTCAAATGGAAATATGATTGTGCTCATGAAAAAGAGGTAAGGTCTAAATTATGCAATTTCTTATGAAATGGCTTATCATTTGATTAATTTGAAAAGGGATATGTTTAAATGCACTACCTTATGGATATGGTTAAATGATATGCTTATGACTTGTGTGTTATGCATATGGAACGAGTGTAGACAGTAATAAAATGCAAATGAAAATAAAGAAATTTGGAAGAGTATAAAGTTGTCTAAAATCCTACTATGCTAGGGATAATATGTATAAATGATGTTGTGGATTTACTCATTTTGTGAGTTGTTGAATTTGGTTTCATGAATCATGTGGTATCGGTATATGATTATTCTTGATATGTATAAATTTCGTATTGGAAATAGATTGATATTATTAAAGTTTATACAAGCTTACTAAGCATTTTTTGCTTACGTAGCTGTTTTTCTTTACTTCTCAAACTATCAAAAGCTGGATTGAGTTGGAAACTAGTCAGAGTTATATCACATTATCAACAATTCTATCAGTAATTTCGAATGTTTTGATTTTGGTTATAATGGCATGTATAGGTATTCTAATTAATATTGATCTATGTGGTTAAATGTCGAAATGGCCATTTGACTTGGTTGAGTTTTGGTATATTGATGATATAAGGGCAAATTTTGCTATGTATATGAGTAGCCTTATTATGGCTAATGTTTGGCTTGTTCGTTTGAATGATAAAAGATGAAATGGTAGTTGAATATGCATATGGTATTGGTGCTTTATGATATGTGGTATATGTGGTGATTTGGTACCTTGTTATGTATAAGTATTTAGTTAATTGATATTAGTTAAAGAGTGGCATTTTGGTACCAAATGGTTTGTGTTTTGGTAAGTAAGATTTATGGTATGTGTGGATGCAAATCAAATTGGAAGTTAGTTTTTTATTTTGACCAAATGGAGTACTTAGTGATTCATGTTTATAAATTGTTCTTTGAAATGCCCATGTTTATAAAGCTTGGCCATGTGACCCAAGCCAGTGAGTTACTCGGGCATGAACATGGGCTGGGACATGGCCATGTGTCCCTATTTCGAATGCCTACACGGCCTAATACACAAGCGTGTCTCTTAGCCGTGTACCACACGGCCGTGTGACCCCTGCAGTTTGTAAATTTTCATCTTTTCCCTAAAATTTCTATATGTTTCTGATTTAGTCCCGGTTTACTTTTAATGTGTTTTTAGGGCCTCGAGGCTTGTATAAGGGACAATCTGTATACTATTGATTGTTTTTGTTGTGATTTATGATATGAATTAAATATTATAAAAATTTTGATAGTTCTGAAATGGAAACTCCGGTGATGCTCTGTAACCCTGTTTTAAAAACGGATACATGTTAGGGGTGTTACACAGATTCCCTGGGAGGTTTCATGAGCAATATGAAAGGGAAAGAAAAGCTTGTTTGACATTGTTGTGCAAGAGGTATTGACTAAGGTGAGTGGTTTGATATACTGCATTTAAACTCCAGTACACAGGCAAAGGTGACATATGCGAATCCCCTGCTTAATTAATATGTGAACCTTGATTTCTCCTACAAACCATTTCAATTTTGTTGAGTGTTAGGTATGCATGTTGTGCGATTTTAATAAGCCAAATGCATGAATTTAAAATTTGCATGTAGTTATAAGGATAGAATAGGTAGGAAATAGTTGTAAACCATGTAGTTGACGTGATAAATGTGTGTGAATTGTGCATCTCATTATTACATTTGTGTGTAAGCTAAATATCAAAGGTGAGTTAAAGTACTAAAATTATGTGTATATATATAATAGATATGTATAGGAGTTTTGTTATTCATATATAATATATATGGGTTTTGGTGTTATATATAATATATACTAGTGGGGTTTATAATATATATATGCATGCGTGGGTGTTATATGTATAATATATCTACGTGGGTCTGCTATATACATACTGCATATATATGCTTGGTTTTGCTATATATAATATATATAAATGTATATAGGACTTTTAATGTATGCTAAAATTTGAAGAGACAAAGGCCACTAAATAGGTATGTATATATATGTAATATATATTAGTAAATGGTTCTGTAATGCTTGCGAACAAGGATTTATGTGAGCTATGTCATGAATGATATGTGAATTGTGTTTTGTGTGCAATAAATGTTGCCTGAAACTTATATTATTTGTGAACCATGCTCTATGATGAATTGTGAATTGCGAACTGTGTTATAATGTGCGATCTTTGCATAACTGCGAGCCCTATTATACTAAATATTGTAAATGTGTTAAAAAGATATTTTGGCATTATGACCTTATGGAACCATTAGATATAGGTGGCATGCCATAGGATTGTGAGTACTCACCCTTTTTATTGCTATAGGCATTGCGGCCTGGAGATGCATTAGAGAGATAAAGGAATGCTAAGCATAGCTCCATTTGCCGTAGATAGCGTGGTGTGTCTGGAGAATGTGAGCATACGTGCTACACTTACATGAAGATAACGTATGACTTTATGAGTCATGTGGTGTGTTTTGGAGATTTATTTATCTAATGTATGGGGATAGAGTCCACTTATAAGCGGTGATAGAGTCCTCTATAAGTTTCATAATCACAAAATGTCAATTTATCATTATTTGAAATATATGAGTTATGATGGTGTATGAACTATTATTTTGCATGAATTGTTATATGTTATGAACTGTCATTTAGTGTGAATTGCTATTTTATATGAACAGATGTTTTATGTGAATTGATAATTTATGTAATCTATCCATTTGATGTGAATTACTTATCATATGTGCACTACTTATTTTATGAGAAATGTTGTATCGTGTGAGTTACTATTTTGTGTATACTGTAATAATATGTGAACCATTATAGTATGTCACCCTTTAACCCAACTAATGTGTTTATTTGTAGTATGTTTGAGCACTCATTGAGCTTCAATAATCTCACCCTCTCTTTTATAACATTGTAGTGATATAACATGTGAGGATGTATGGAAATGAGCTATCCAAATGATCCATAACGAGGCTACACCTGGGTATGCCGTTGTGTTCCCAAACCCAATGAGGAAGGCAATATGAGACCAAATTATGAGATTTAGTATTAGGTTTACTTATAATTGTTGGGTTGTAATTGGACACTATGGACTATTTAATTGTTTGGTTTAAAACTTTTATATTGCGTTAGATAGATGATTGAATGAATTATGATTGTTTAATCATTGGTTTGAATAACTGTTCAACTAACTTGTAAATGCAAGTTGAAGAGTCGTTGGTCATCGAGGTAAGCCTTAGATGTTTTATAGGTGATTTGGATATAAACATGTGCTTGGTATGCATGAGATGTAACATAGAATTTGGTCAAGTCATGTAAACTGTTAAATGTCTGCTAACTAATTAATTAATAATGTTATGAGGTTGTGCGAGATGCTTTAATAGATTTTCCAAAATAAGACTTATACGTTTAATCCTACAATACTATTGTTAAACTTTGTGAACTGGAGTTTTTCCCAACATATTACTATATATTACGGTTTAAATCTAATTATATGTGTAACGCCCTAAAATATAGGGTTTTACTTTTGTAATGTTTGACACAAATGACATGTTTGCTTTACTGGCTTGGTGATTTGAGTGGGTTTGGGAGTGTTTGGGAAGCCTGGGATCAAGTCTTGGCTTTTACAAAATTTTTAGTATTGCTCTTAAATGAATCTAGACATTGTCATATAGGCCTTATTGATAGTAGATCTTGTTTTATGACACAAGAGAGCGTATAATCTAGTGGCAAGGTGGCATGTTGCTTCTACTGAGGGACTTGAGTTAGAGTCCAGGGTTGCACAATGGAGTAATTATTTTGCTGATGAGCTAGGTAGGTAGTGGAGTTGGACTGAGACTTTGGGGTTGAATTGGTCATGGGAGTTTGATTAGAGTTTGAATAATTTTTTGAGGGATTTAGGGAGAGATAATGGGAGAGATTTTAAGAGAAGAATATGGGAGTTGAGGTGAAGAGGGACTTTTTTAGTGCCAAATTCGGTCATAGGCAAGTAAGTGTCGAATTTGGGGTAGTGGCTACATTTCTTTTCAGTTTTTGCCAAGGGGTTTCTTTTTGTTTTCTTGCGTTTTCTGGAAGAGGCTGAATACTACTTATCTTCCGGGTATCTTTGTTTTGTATTACAATTGTTGGTGCTTTCCTTGACCATTTGATTCATCTTGCAACCGACGGCTTTTTCTTTCTTTTGGTTCTCCTTCTTGACCGATTTCTCCTATCATCACTTGCTCTCTCAATCTTTTTCTTCTTTAGAGAATATCTTGCCTCTTCTTCCCCTCTATTTCTTTTCTCTCTTCACCCTTCTCTTGTATTTGGTGCATTCGCAGATTGGTGTCTGGTAAGTTCTGTTGTGTTCCTTCATCCTCGGTTCCTTCTTGGTTGCCCTTATTCATAGTATTCCTGCGTTTCAGTGCTACTTGAGGAGTGAAGGGATTCTCAAGGGATTGTCATAGCGTTCAAAATCTTGTGTTTATCATTCGACTATAGGTAACTTAATCCTTGAATATCGTGGTGCACTTCGTGTATGTTTGGTAGTAGAAGGGTTGGTCGAATGTCTTATTTCCTTGTATATGATTTAGTATTCCCTATAAGGTTGTTTTTGATTCAAATGGTGTGTGTATACAAAACCTTCATTGATGGACGGCTTTGGTAGTGCAAGTCCTTGACAAGGAGTGTTGATTGCTAGGTTAAGGAAGGAGTGAACCCTGCTTGTTTAATCAAGGTAAGTGAATGGTACAATTGGGGTTTTGTGTGTTGATAAAAGGGTATTAATCCTATTGATTTAAGGACTAATGACGGATCATATTTGGATCACGGTTGAGACGCGTGGAGATTGGCGTTCTTCTCTCAAAAGGGTGTGTAGTCACAACCCATTTCAACTATAAATCGGTAAAATCTGAAAAACCGAAAATCTGAAATGCCGAAAGAATGGTGTTTGAGGCCACACGAGCATGTGAACGCTTGTGTGGTAAACCAAGCCCACGAATCATGGTGTAAGACTGTAGTGCCCACCATGGGCGTTCTCATGGGTTTAAGCTGTTTTGGGTCATGTTGGGCGAAATGGGTCGTGTGGGCCTGATGGGCTCGTGGGCCCCATATGGCTGAAATCCACGATTCATGGTAAATACTGGGCTGGGTTGTGTGGTTCGCGTAACCATGGCTAAATCTGGGCTAAATGGACCACACGAGCGTGTGGGCCCAATTGGGTCGCATAATGGGCCTTTGGCCCATTTACACTGTTAGGATCGTTAAGGCTATACAAGTGGCTCGAGGTGACTGTAGACCTTCTAATGGGTCGAGAAGAGTACCTAGACCCCAAGGCAGGTAAAATGACCAAAATACACCTATAGGGTAAAATGACTATTTTACCCCTCGAGGATAAATGACTGATTTGTGCTATGATTTGACTGTACTGAGCATGACATTCTACATACACGTATGATTTATGACATGACATTCTGCATAGGGTTGGGATTCTGTTAAGGAGGAAATGTACTGTTACTGGTGGCTTTGCCACATATACTAATACTGGCAGCTTTGCTGCGTTACTATTATTGCCAACTTTGTTGTGATATTATTACTGGCAGCTTTGTTGCGATATTAGTGTGCTGGCTAGGTCGGTCGACTTTGTTCCCACATGGTGTGTTGGTAGTACGGAGTGATGTGTTGATTGGATTGGGATTGGTTGCATTACTGTACTGTTTTGTTACTGTTTTAGGCTAAGGCCCTCTCTAAACTATTTCTGTAAAGGGCTCAGGCCCAGACTGTTACTGCATGTTGTATATTGGTCGACCGATAGGGGATTACACACTGAGTTTTTGTAAACTCACTCTTTTTCTTCGATTGTGTAGGTAATCCCCAGCTATAGGCGGTTTGGAGCTACGAGGGACTCGGAGGTGGCCACACAACTGCAATTATCATGTATTTGGTTTTATTCCTACTTAAAGTTTCATTTTGGGTTTATGCTTTTGTAATAAGGCCATTTATGGGTTATAATTTTTAATTGGGTTTTTATCCATATTCACTTAAAACTGCTAGTTTTGAGAAGTCGTGTTTCCAAAATAATAATTATTTTTCAAAAACACGTGTTTCAACTTTAAGGTTTAAAAGCTTTCGCAAATCTTAAACAGTTTAGCATATCGAAGGCAATTAAACTGGTAAAACGTTTTGACGATGATTTGGTAAAAGCAAAGAACTTAACTTATTAAAGTTTTCATAATAACACTTCAATGTGACAAGCTAGATTCAGCCATAACGTCTGGGCCGAGTTTGGGGTGTTATATTTAGTGGTATCAGAGCCAGGTTACAAAACTCGGCTATGGAATAAGTTTTGGAAATCTTTGAAATTTCTAGGAAATTGTTTTTGAGATATTTTAGAGGATTCGCAGGTGTGGCACACCAAGTCTCCGGCACTAAATTTGTAAGTTCCTTGATAACTGATGATTGATCAGATTGAAATACAATACTGAGATTATGTTAGACATGAGACGGTACTGTGATACTTTAGTTAGATAAACTAAAACTGTGGTGAGACCTCGATTTGCGAAAACCAACTCTGATTACTGTTGTTCATAAGACATTTGTTAATAATTACTGGAATTACTAACTGATACATAAAACTCCTAAAATCAGATAATACACGAATCGATATGAGCACAAGAGGTACTTGTAGAAGGGGTATAATAGGCCGCAATAGGGCCGTGTAAGTGCTAGGGCTGGGTTTTCGGCAGAGGGCCACATGCCTAACATTGAGGCTAGAGAGGCACCAACCTCACCGATAACTGAGATGGGATCATACAGACAAGCAGCTAGGGATGATGCACTATCCCAGGCTATGCTCTGAATTTTGGAGGAGTTGTTGGAACCAATACGGGTGCTATGGGCCTTGGATCAGTTTCGGAACGACTCTATCAAATGCGGTGGAATTATTTAGGGGTATTTTGGAGTAGCCCCTAATGTAGTTGAATACTGGTTGGAAACTACAGAGAGAATAATAGACAATCTTGACCGTACTGAGCAAAAATTAAAAGGTGCAGTGCCTTTACTGCGAGACGAGGCCTATTAGTGGTGGCTTACCGTGAGAAAGGGTACTCAGGCTGACCGGTTAACATGGGATTTTTTTAAGGTGGCTTTCCAAGGGAAATATGTGGGCGCAAGTTATGTGGACACTCAAAGAAGGGAATTTTTGAGCTTGACCCAGGGGAATAAATCTGTGGCAGAATATGAGGCAGAATTCTTATGACTTAGCCGCTATGCCCGTGGGATAGTGATGACTGAATATGAACACTGTGTGTGCTTTGAGGATGGCCTCCGAGATGAGTTACGAGTCTTGATAGCTCCGCAGAGGGAGCGAGATCTGCTGCCCTTGTAGAAAAGGCGAAGATTGCTGAGGATGTGAAGCGCTCTGAGCGCGAGAATCGAGAGAAGGCTAGGGCAAAAGTAAGATGGATTCAATGTCCTCAGTTTTGTTTGGTGGGTCTAAAAGAAGGTTAAGTTTGATGGGCCAATCTGAGCTAGGGTTCCTGTTGTGAGAGCACGACCTTATGCGGATTGTGGGAGACATCACTTGGGTGAGTATTGGAAGAGGATTGAAGCATGTTTCATATGTGGGTCTGCAGAGCATCAAGTTAAAATTGTCTTCAAAGACCTATTCAAATGCAAGCTATAGGACAGGGTTATGTGCAGCCATCGAGAGGTTGTAACGGCCTGATTCAAGGCCTAGTCAAAATAGTGGTCTCAAGACCACAAATTTAAAGTTAGAGAGATTATTTTATTATTAAAATGGAGTCATAGCATGTTCATAATAGTGCACGAAAAATTTGGTGAGCTAATTTTAATGTTTGTAAACCCAATTACGAAAAAGAACTAAATCGCATAAAATGCAAAATTCCTAAATTGATAGCTAGAAAATAAAAATTGGGGGTCTTAAAAGGGCAATTAGGCCCTTTTAAAAGAGCTTGGCCAGCCATGAGACAAAGAAGGGTAATTGGTCAAAATATTAAGTAGGTGATGACATGTTATGTGATAAAATAATATCCTAAATGCCTAGCTTTCATTTTCTTTTTCATCCATTCTTCCCTATTGACCGAAAATATCAGCCAAGAGAAGGGTTTTGAAGCTTGAAATTTTCAACAACTTATTCCTCTCACAAGTAAGTGATTTCCATGTCCTTTGTTGATGATTTTTGTATTTTTGAGACCCTTGAAGCATGGGCTTTCAAATGAGAGGTATCTTACAAAATGGTTGAAGGTCTAATGTTTTACCATGAGAGCATTTAGCGTGTTTCCTGAAAATTTATGGAAGAATATGAGTTTTAGTTGTGTAATAAATAACTTTTGTGAAAGGTGTTACCATGAAAACACCTAAAGGGACTATTTTGCACAAGTTGTAAAATGAAT
>NW_026440611.1:0-16007 GCF_025698485.1 Gossypium arboreum
CGCCATATCTTTAAAGCGAATCGATGGCGATAATTAGAGATCATGGGTGGATAATTTTTCTCATGTGGCTTTAATTGTCTCGTAGCATAAGCCACAACTTCGCCCCTCTTGCATCATCACCCAACCCAGAAGTAGGGATCGTCACTATAAATAACAAACTCTTTGCACGATTAAGGTGTTTGCACTAGAATTGGAGCTTGATCAAATAAGTTTTCATTTGATCGAGCTTTTCGACATTTCTCCGTCCGTTCCAGACTTAACATCCTTTTGGAGTAACCGTCATTGGTGTGTATAAATTAGAAACCTTTTACATATAAATCGGTAATAATAGCCAAGTCCCAAAAAGCCCGAACCTCGGTAATACTCACGAGGCTTCCGGTTAAGATATGGATGAAATTTTGTTGAATTAGGCTCGAATGCGTCTGAGATATCATGCCCAAAGCTAACCTCTCTTAACGGAACTCACACTTGAACTTAGCATATAATTGCTTATCAGTAGAATTTGCAGCACTAACCTCGGTGTTGAGCATATTTGGTCTCATTCTTGAATAGACCAAGATGTCATCAATGAATCGACTACGAACCGATCTAAATATGGTCTAAAAATCCAGGTTTATCAAATCCATAAATACTGCATGAGGGCATTAGTAAGTCAAACGGCATCACTAGAAACTTCGTAGTGACCATATCTCGTACGAAAGAGATCTTGGGTTGAAGGTGGCGTTGGTTCTGTAATAAATTTAATTAAATGCATTCGAAAAGCCCAAAGGAAAAGGTATGTTTATATGTGCATTGGAAAAGTCGATATGTTTGAGTAACATTACGTTCAATCGACTAACGAATTTTCAGCTATTGAATTGGTTGATATCTTGTGAAAGTATACAATGATGAAGTGTGAAGTAAGTATGATTATGTGAATGTGTATTAATGAAATGATTCATTTGGCTATGTGAATGTAATGCCTTAGTTAAAGCTGATTTTATTGCTTGAGACTTACTAAGCATAAAATACTTACCAGTTGCTTTGACTCTACTGTTTTTATAGATTTTGCTCGTTAGCGATCGGATTCGGGATCATTAAATTGAAGTCATCTACACTATCAAAGCCTCCATTTTGGGTATAATTTTGGTTTGAAATTTGAAATGGCATGTATGGGACTACCTATTGTAGAAGGTCATGTACCTTTCGGTTTATATAGCTTGGATAGCCATGCGAAAATGGCTTAGATATCGTTGTTAGTATGATTCTATAATCGTTTGTATGATGATCATTATAGGGTATGGAATGGTTTTGAAAAGATTAGCCATTGGAATGCTTAATCATGATCACACTTGTACTATGTATGCAAAAGGGCCTAATGAATCGTGGAAATCATGAAATAGGTAAGGGTTACCTTGAAAGCAGATGCTGGCAGCAACGATGGTGTAGTTTGAAAAATCACCAAAATTTGTAGGAATGGTATTAAATAGTGAATAAGTTATGTAAATGAACCTTGATGAGTTTCGATTTAGTGTTATAAATGTGAATTTCACTAGAAAGGACCTAGTAGTGAACTTTGAAAGTATGATGGGGAAATGTGTGATGACTAGTTGCTCATGCATGCAAAAATAAAGGATTTGCATGTCAAATTTCCCCCCAACATGAAGTGGCGGCCATGGCAAGAGAGGATGGGCAAAACATGTCATGAAACATGTTTTGTTGGTGCATTAGGAGAAATAATAAACAAAGGTGTATGGGTAAGAAAAGAATGAAAAAAATGTGTGTGAGTGTGGTATTCCCCCATTGCAGTGAGTTGTAGAAAGAAAGAAAAATTTTGTTCATCCTTTCTTTGAGCCAAAACTAAGGAAGAAGGAGGATTTTTGCTCCATTTTTTGTTTGGAAGAGATCTAGAAGGAGATTTTGGCTATACTTGCATCAAGATTAAGGTATGTATGAGGTTGTGTCATGAGATTCATGCATGTTTTAGTTGCTAACTTGATGTTCATGTTAGCCATGGTTCAAATCCTTGTTATGCCATGGAAATGGTATTTGGCCAAGGTTGTTATTGTGTTGAAGCCATTGCATGCTAAATGTGAAGCTTGCTAATGATGCATGCAATGATGGATTGACTACTCTTGAAATTTCTTTGTAGCAATCTTGAGTAAGACATTGAATTCTTTGTTTAACCATGACCGAAGTTGAAAGAGTATGGTTGTGATGTATTCGACCATGGTGCATTCATGAGCATGATTTATGCTTGTTACTTGATTGGTAAAAATTTGTGTTTGGATGGGTATGAACCCCTTGAGATTGACCTTGCACCTATATGTGTATACATGTTTGCACATGATGTATTGGCATGACATATATACTATTTCAAGGTATATATTTGCTTGTGATGATGTTTGGTTATGAAGTACATGAGAGATGTGTATTGAGCTACAATATGTAATCGTTAGTTAGTAAAATGCATGCTGTTTTGTGTGGTATTAAGTGCATAATTGGCCTCAACATGGACATGCATATTCGGCCACATGAGGGAAATTGGTGTGCATGCATTGGTTAGAGGCAAGCATATTGATGCCTATTCTTGGCTTAGAAAATTGGCTAAGAGGAATATTAACTAATGTGTTGAGTTCGATTAGTGATTTCGTACATATGTGACTTTGATGCCTAATGAGCATATATATTGGCTAGGTATCTTGAATTCCTCTTCGATGCTCAATTGATAAAACCAATTTATTTGTTAAATTAAGCTCAAGAGCAAGAGGAGCTAAATCCGATAAGGGAAGGAAAAAGTCGTGAATAGCCGTCGAAATCGTTCGACCACGTCGAAGTAAGTTTTGATATCGAAACTTAGATTTTGATTCGATTGAATGAAGTAATGAGCAATCAATTTGTGCCTTTGTATGTGGCCATTGAGCGAAATGATATTTTGCTAAGGGAATTGTGCATAAAAGTTGTGTTATGAAATTGAAACAAAGATGTGTATGAATGTTGAGTGATATCCGGGCTAAGCCGAAGGCAATTATGCAAATTGTGATACCGGGCTAAGCGAAGGCAATGTCACGAGTTATGATATCGGGCTAAGCCGAAGGCAATTAATGCAAATTGTGATATCGGGTTAAGTCGAAGGCCTTTGTGCGAGTTACCATAACGGGCTATGTCGGCGTTTGAGCAGTAGCTATATCGGATAAACTCGAAGGTATGTGATTCGAGAACTTTGAACTTGCTGGAAAATTTTCAGTTAATGCACTTGTGAAATTCCCAACAACAAGGTATGTTTTGTGTGTGCCGCACACTATGAGTAGTCTTGATATGAATATTCGCTCTAATGATAAATGAGCTATTGGCATTAACTAGGCCGTTATTTGTGTATGAATATAAGAGTTGGGATTGTGAAGTAAGCATGTCTTTGAGAAATTGTGCATATGAATTATTGTTTAGCTACTTGAATGCTATGCTTTGGTTGTGTGTATATTATGGCTCGAAACTTACTAAGCATAAATTGCTTACTCCGTTTCTTTGTTTCTCTGTTTATAGATTTTGCTCGTTAGCGATCGGATTCGGGATCATAGAAGTTGAAGTCAACCACACTATCAAAGCCCTTTTGGTACTCCTTTAGTTGAGTTTTGGATATGGCATGTATAGGACTACTCTCGGTTGTTTTAAGTACTTGTGATGTATATGTGTGCGGCCATGCGAAAATGGTTCGTAAAAGTGGAGTATGGAATTTGACCATATGTGGTTTGTAATTATATTTGGTTTCATGATGTGATTATGGTTTGGAATGAGAGAGTTGGTCACATGATCAGCCATTGGAATGGCTAAATATGATCATATGTTGGACCTAAGTATGACTAGACTATAGTTGGTCCATGGGAACTACAATATAGGTAAAGCCTACCTTAAAACAGATGCTGCCAGCTGCAGTGACGTGGATGTGGAAAATCACCAAAATTTGTAGGAATGGTGTTAATTAGTGAATAAATCATGGAATCGAACCTTGACGAGTCTATTTTCATATGAAAGTAACGAAATGATCATATGAACAGTATACCGAGAGATATTAAAGTTCTCGTGAGACAGGGCCAGAACGGTTTCTGGGTCCCCTGTCGTGACTTTGAAAATTTACCATAAATTATCCAGAATGAATTATAAGTCATGCCTTATATGTGCAGATTCCTTTTTGAGTCTAGTTTCATTAGAAACAAACGGCATCAGTATTGAAACCCTGTACGGAGAGATATTCAAGTTGTAACGCGCGAAGGTCAGTGTAGTCGACCCCTGTAACATGGGTGACTTTAACTAATAAACTGTACCAATTTGCCCGACCAAAAATTCTAGAAATAAATCCATGTATGGATATATGAGTCTAAATTCAGGGAAAATTTACGGAATCAGTTTCGAGTTTTGAAACTCGAGATCGCTTTTAAAGCGACAGCGACGCAGTTTTCAGCTTGCCTGGAAATGTCAAATTAATCGGTGCCATAAGTGGTTTTGGCTTGTTAACCCCTCGTGTCCGACACAAACAGCGGTCTCGGGTTCGAGGTGTTACAATTTATTGGTATCGAGCTACGGTTTAGTCGATCCTAGGACTACCGTGATATGTTTGAGGTCTAGCTATACATGCCATTAAGTGATAATTGATAGTGTGGTTATTTCGACATTTTGAAATTTGTGTTTGTTTATAGCCATGGATCCGATCCCAACCGAGCAATAGCTGATAATGTGGAGAGTGTGGCGCTTTGCTCCGCACAAGGACAGCGCCGGCGGACTCTCAACCTATTGCTAGCAATCCGAATGATGAGGCTAAGCAAGCCTTTTATAAGCGTGATGAATGATTGGTTCAACCAATACATTCGAACTAACAGTTGTTCCACAACCTCCATTCCCGACTAATGCAACCCCGCACCTACAATACCTCCGATGGCCGACCAAATAAGGTCAAGTAAGCCCCGGTCGGCGAATTGAAAACATGGGGCTCTGAATTTAAAGCTACGGATAGCGGCGATGCCGAGCAAGCTGAATTTTGGTTGGACAACACTATCCGGTGCTCGATGAGCTATCATGTACACCGATGAATGCTTAAAGTGTACTATCTCCTTGCTGTGATTCCGCCTACTATTGGTGGAGTACTCGACTTACTGTTGTGCCTAGGGAGCACGTAACTTGGGAGTTCTTTCTAGCGAGTTAGAAAGAAGTATATCGATCGAGATTTATGGATCAAAAGCGGAAGGAATTTCTTGAACTTAAACAAGGTTCCATGTCGGTTACCGACTATGAGCGAAATTTGTAAGGCTTAGCGATGCAGCGAATGCATTTCTTGAAGGTGTGATGTGTGGCAGCGAAGATGGGTGAATGATTATATAAAGCGGTATGTTGGCATTTTGGAAATCAGAGTTTGTGGCTCTTGTCGGCGGCGTGCAAAGCCGAGGAGCTCGATATGGAGAAAAGAAAAGTGAAGTGGGAGCAAGGGAGTTTCGTAAGAGGTCTTGAGGAAGCCCTTCCCACATCATCAAAGAAATTTAGAGATGGCTTAGGCGGTCTAGAACACCGGGCTTTTCTAGAGCGAGACGCGATCGGCCCCCTATGGGCACGTGAGTCACCGATCGCCGGTGTTGGCAATGATCGTCGAGCGAGCAGTGCCAATATTGTGGCAAATGGCATTACAGGAGTTGTAGATTCGTGACATTGCTGTTACAAGTGCGGATCGATCGATCATTTCATTAAGGATTGCCGAGTTTATCCGAACAAAGCGTAAATCAAAGTGGGAACCGGGTGCTACCACAACTCGAGGTAGGCCACCTAGAAATATGGGCAATGCTAGTAGCGGTCGAGAGGATCTAGAGATGCTACCATCGGATCCGAGGCTCGTGCTCTGCTAGGACTTATGCCATCTGCTGCGTGAGTATGCTTCCTCGTCGGATGTTATTACGGTACTTTTACTCTCCTTTACACTAATGTGATTGCTTTGATTGACCACTGGTCCTACTCATTCTTATATATCGAAACCTTAGCATCGGTAAGACTTTGCCCATTGAGTCTCTTGAGTTTGTAATTGGTGTCAAACCCTTGGGTCATTACGTGCTTGTCAACAAAGTGTGTAAGAAAAGTCCCTAGTATTAGGGTTCTTGTTTTTGGCGGACTTGATGCTTTTGCCGTTCAACGAATTGACGTTATTCTTGGTTTGGATTGGTTGACCATGCGATCGGTTGTAAATTGCAAAAGCAAGATTATTGATCGAGGTGCGCAAATAACGAGATAATTCGGGATGAGTCTACGGACTTAAAGGGTTGCCGGTATAATATCGGCAATGTTGGCCCGAAATATGTAAAAAGGGTGCAAAGCGTACCTTGCGTATGTGCTCAATGACAAAAGTCGAGAAAAAACCGAATCTGTGCGATGGTTTGTGAATACCGGATGTTTTCCTGAAGAATTCTTTGGGTTTACCACTGTTAGGAAATAGAATTTGGCATCGAATTGGTACTGGTACCACTCCAATTCGATAGCTCCGTATCGTATGGCACCAAGCGAATTAAAGGAGTTGAAAGCTTCGGTTGCAAGAATTGGTGGATAGAGGTTTTGCTCGCTTGAGTTTCTCGCCTTAGGGTGCGCCGGTGTTGTTTGTGAAAAGAAGGATGGAACCATGAGGGCGTGCATCGACTATCGTCGACAATAAGCGACGATAAAGAACAAATATCTGTTACAGCGTATCGGCGATTTGTTCGATCAAGCTGAAGGAGCTTCGGTGTTCTCGACAATAGATTTGAGATCGGGCTATTATCAATTCGAATTCGAGATTGGACGTACCCAAGCGCCTTGAGCGAGATATGGTCACTCGAGTTCCTAGTGATGCCGTTTGGGCTTACTAATGCCCTGCGGTATTTATGGATTTAATGAATCGGATCTTGAGACCATATTTGGATCGGTTCGTAGTCGTGTTCATTGATGACATCTTGGTCTATTCAAGAAATGAGACCGAACATCTTGAACACACGAGGTTAGTCTTTGCAAATTTTACGGAATAAGCAATTATATGCTAAGTTAAACAAGTGTGAGTTACGGTTAAGAGGTTAGCTTCTTGGGGCATGTGATATACGCGCGGAATTATTCGAGTCGACCGAACAAAATTTCAGCCATATAGCTGAAAGCCTCAGAAATATTACAGGGTTTGGAGCTTTTTGAAATTTGGCGGTTATTAAACGATTTGTGAAAGGTTTCTCAACGATAGCCACGCCAATGTGAAGCTTCTCCAAAAGGATGTTAAGTTGAATGGGCGGAGAAATGTCGAGAAAAGTTTCGATCAATGAAAACTTATTTGGTGAAGCCCCAATTCTAGTGCAACCGAATCGGGCAAAGAGTTTGTCATTTATAGTGGCGCATCCCTACTTGGGTTGGGTTGCGTATTGATGCAAGAAAAGGCGAGTTGTGGCCTATCGTCGAGACAATTAAAGCCACATGAGAAAAATTATCCGACCCATGATCTCGAATTGGTGCCATCGTATTCGCCTTAAAGATATGGAGATATTACTTATTTGGTGAGAAGTGCCATGTGTATTCGGATCACAAAAGTCTCAAATATTTGATGACCCAAAGAGACTTAAATCTGCGACAAAGGCGTTGGCTCGAGTTGTTAAAAGATTATGAGCTAAATCGTTGATTATCACCGGGAAAGGCTAATGTGGTTGCGGATGCCTTAAGTCGTAAATCATTATTAAGCTTCTGACGATGAATGTGCACTTATGCATTCGATCCGACAATGTGTTAGTAGCTGAATTGAAAGCCAAACCATTATTGATACATCAAATTCGTGAAGCTCGAGAAAGTCGACGGACGAGTTGGGCGCAAAGCGAAATTTGAGTGTGTTCGAACAAGGACTCGGAGTTTCAAATCGATGATGGCGATTGTTTGAGGTTCAAAGGTCGTCTGTGTGTTCCAAAAATTGAACTTATTTGATAATTCGAGCGAAGCCCATTATAGCGAATGGCAATCCACGAGGAATCGAAGATGTACAACGATTTGAAAGCGTCGGTTTTGGTGACATGGTATGAAACTAGACATCTCGACTTTGTTTTGAGATGTTTAATATGTCAACAAGTGAAAGCGGAACATCAAGTGCCTTGAGGATTACTTGACCGATCACGATGCAGAGTGGAAATGGGATCGAGTCACAATAGACTTTGTATCCGGATTGCCATTGTTAGCAAGTAAGAAGGATGCGATTTGGGTCGTTGTAGATAGATTGACTAAGTCGGCTCACTTTGTCCCGTGCGTGCGGGTTTTCGATGGACAAACTAGCGAATTGTACATTTCTCAGTTGTGAGATTACGGGGAGCCTATTTCCATCGTGTCGGATAGAGATCCGAGATTTACCTCGCGATTTTGGAAGAAGTTGCAAGCTTTGGGTACCAAGTTGCATTTCAACCGCCTTTCACCCCAAACCGATGGTCAATCCGGCGTATAATTGGATACTTGAGGATATGTTAAGATGTTGCACCCTCGAGTTCGATTGGTTCATGGGAGCGGTATTTGCCTTTGATTGAATTAAGCTTACAACAATAGTTTTCAATCAAGTATTAAGATGGCACCCTACGAGGCTTTATGCGATCGTAAATGCCGTCGCCATTGTTTTGGGTGAGCTCGGTGAAAGCAAAATTTTCGGGTGGATTTGATTAGAGATCTTTGAGCGAGAAAGTGAAAGTAATCCGTGAAAGTCGAAGATAGCCTCCGATCGTCGAAGTAAATGCTGTGGTACGAAGCGAAAAGACATCGAGTATCGGTGGGAGATAAAGTGTTTCTCAAGGTTTCGCTGGGAAAAAGATACTCAGATTCGGTAGTAAGGGCAAGTTGAGCCGAGGTTCATTGGGCCATATGAGATATCCGGCGAGTCGGTCGGTGGCATATCATCGATTTTGCCCTTGAACTCGAAAAGATTCACGATGTCTTTCATGTTTGATGCTTGACGCTATAGATCGATCCATCGCGCATGATTAGTCCATCGAGGTTGAAATTCAAGCCAATATGAGTTATGAGGAAGAAGCGATTCGTATCCTATCATGTGAAGTGAAAGAGTTGCGAAACAAGCGGGTTCGCTAGTGAAAGTGTTATGGCTCAAACACGGGATAGAAGAAGCTACTTGGGAAATCGAGAACTTCGATGAAAGAAGCGATACCAACCCTATTTACGGTAAGATTTTGGGGCGAAAATTTCTTAAGTGGGGAGAGTTGTGACCCAAAATTGACCCTAGTCGGGATGTGGTTTGGGACCACAAAACCGAGGCATAAAAATAATTCAAAATTTATTTTGATGCCTATGATTTGTGTTAATTTGTGTGTGACATTTTTGATGTTTCGATTTAGTGTTATAAATGTGAATTTCACTAGAAAGGACCTAGTAGTGAACTTTGAAAGTATGATGGGAAATGTGTGATGACTAGTTGCTCATGCATGCAAAAATAAGGGATTTGCATGTCAAATTTCCCCCAACATGAAGTGGCCGGCCATGGCAAGAGAGGATGGGCAAAACATGTCATGAAACATGTTTTGTTGGTGCATTAGGGAGAAAAAATAAACAAAGGTGTATGGGTAAGAAAAGAATGAAAAAAATGTGTGTGAGTGTGGTATTCCCCCCATTTAGTGAGTTGTAGAGAAAGAAAGAAAAATTTTGTTCATCCTTTCTTTGAGCCAAAACTAAGGAAGAAGGAGGATTTTTGCTCCATTTTTTGTTTGGAAGAGATCTAGAAGGAGATTTTGGCTATACTTGCATCAAGATTAAGGTATGTATGAGGTTGTGTCATGAGATTCATGCATGTTTTAGTTGCTAACTTGATGTTCATGTTAGCCATGGTTCAAATCCTTGTTATGCCTTGGAAATGGTATTTGGCCAAGGTTGTTATTGTGTTGAAGCCATTGCATGCTAAATGTGAAGCTTGCTAATGATGCATGCAATGATGGATTGACTTCTCTTGAAATTTCTTTGTAGCAATCTTGAGTAAGACATTGAATTCTTTGTTTAACCATGACCGAAGTTGAAAGAGTATGGTTGTGATGTATTCGACCATGGTGCATTCATGAGCATGATTTATGCTTGTTACTTGATTGGTAAAATTTGTGTTTGGATGGGTATGAACCCCTTGAGATTGACCTTGCACCTATATGTGTATACATGTTTGCACATGATGTATTGGCATGACATATATACTATTTCAAGGTATATATTTGCTTGTGATGATGTTTGGTTATGAAGTACATGAGAGATGTGTATTGAGCTACAATATGTAATCGTTAGTTAGTAAAATGCATGCTGTTTTGTGTGGTATTAAGTGCATAATTGGCCTCAACATGGACATGCATATTGGCCACATGAGGGAAATTGGTGTGCATGCATTGGTTAGAGGCAAGCATATTGATGCCTATTCTTGGCTTAGAAAATTGGCTAAGAGGAATATTAACTAATGTGTTGAGTTCGATTAGTGATTTCGTACATATGTGACTTTGATGCCTAATGAGCATATATATTGGCTAGGTATCTTGAATTCCTCTTCGATGCTCAATTGATAAAACCAATTTATTTGTTAAATTAAGCTCAAGAGCAAAGGGAGCTAAATCCGATAAGGGAAGGAAAAAGTCGTCGAATAGCCGTCGAAATCGTTCGACCACGTCCGAAGTAAGTTTTGATATCGAAACTTAGATTTTATTCGATTGAATGAAGTAATGAGCAATCAATTTGTGCCTTTGTATGTGGCCATTGAGCGAAATGATATTTTTGCTAAGGGAATTGTGCATAAAAGTTGTGTTATGAAATTGAAACAAAGATGTGTATGAATGTTGAGTGATATCCGGGCTAAGCCGAAGGCAGTGTGCAAATTGTGATACGGGCTAAGCGAAGGCAATGCGAGTTATGATATCGGGCTAAGCGAAGGCAATTGTGCAAATTGTGATATCCGGGTTAAGTCCGAAGGCCTTTGTGCGGGTTACCATAACGGGCTATGTCGAAAGCGTTTGAGCAGTAGCTATATCCGGATAAACTCGAAGGTATGTGATTCGAGAACTTTGAACTTGCTGGAAAATTTTCAGTTAATGCACTTGTGAAATTCCCAACAACAAGGTATGTTTTGTGTGCCGCACACTATGAGTAAATGCGTATGAATATTCGCTCTAATGATAAATGAGCTATCGGCATTAACTAGGCCGTTATTTGTGTATGAATATAAGAGTTGGGATTGTGAAGTAAGCATGTCTTTGAGAAATTGTGCATATGAATTATTGTTTAGCTACTTGAATGCTATGCTTTGGTTGTGTGTATATTATGGCTCGAAACTTACTAAGCATAAATTGCTTACTCCGTTTCTTTGTTTCTCTGTTTATAGATTTTGCTCGTTAGCGATCGGATTCGGGATCATAGAAGTTGAAGTCAACCACACTATCAAAGCCCTTTTGGTACTCCTTTAGTTGAGTTTTGGATATGGCATGTATAGGACTACTCTCGGTTGTTTTAAGTACTTGTGATGTATATGTGTGCGGCCATGCGAAAATGGTTCGTAAAAGTGGAGTATGGAATTTGACCATATGTGGTTTGTAATTATATTTGGTTTCATGATGTGATTATGGTTTGGAATGAGAGAGTTGGTCACATGATCAGCCATTGGAATGGCTAAATATGATCATATGTTGGACCTAAGTATGACTAGACTATAGTTGGTCCATGGGAACTACAATATAGGTAAAGCCTACCTTAAAAACAGATGCTGCCAGCTGCAGTGACGTGGATGTGGAAAATCACCAAAATTTGTAGGAATGGTGTTAATTAGTGAATAAATCATGGAATCGAACCTTGACGAGTCTATTTTCATATGAAAGTAACGAAATGATCATATGAACAGTATACCGAGAGATATTAAAGTTCTCGTGAGACAGGGCCAGAACGGTTTCTGGGTCCCCTGTCGTGACTTTGAAAATTTACCATAAATTATCCAGAATGAATTATAAGTCATGCCTTATATGTGCAGATTCCTTTTTGAGTCTAGTTTCATTAGAAACAAACGGCATCAGTATTGAAACCCTGTACGGAGAGATATTCAAGTTGTAACGCGCGAAGGTCAGTGTAGTCGACCCTGTAACATGGGTGACTTTAACTAATAAACTGTACCAATTTGCCCGACCAAAATTCTAGAAATAAATCCATGGATGGATATATGAGTCTAAATTCAGGAAAATTTACGGAATCAGTTTCGAGTTTTGAAACTCGAGATCGCTTTAAAGGCGACAGCGACGCAGTTTTCAGCTTGCCTGGAAATGTCAAATTAATCGGTGCCATAAGTGGTTTTGGCTTGTTAACCCCTCGTGTTTGGTCGAAATCACCCATGACACAGGTCGACATTCTTCATTTAAACTAGATATCTCACAAACTGATATCGATGCTTTCAAAGTCAAGACTCAAGGAGAATCTAGATATAGGCATGACTTCTATTATAACGAGATTTTCAATGTCAAGACCGAATCCAGAAAACGTTATGGCTAATCACGAGAATTTATTCTCTATCAACCATCATCGTTCATTCCTACTAGACACAATGATTTTCATTCACATCACTAGCTTCCTACTATTTACAACCATGAGCCTTACCTAAAGTGTGATCTACATGGACCAGCTGTAATCCTGTCATACATAGATCCACTTGTGATCATATTTAGCCCATTCCAATATTTGAATATGACTACCCATTCAGTCAACATCATCTAAACATGTATTCCAAACAGAGCCATCATCAATCCATGATCATACAGTGCCTATGAAACAATCACAAATAATAGTGTGCATCTCAACTATCAAAAGCCAAAAGGAGCTTTGATGTGTGTTATTCAATTTGGATCCCGAATCCGATAGCTAGCAATAAATCTATAAAAAACAGAGAGCCAAAGTAGCAGGTAAGCATTTATCTTAGTAAGTCTCAAGTAATGAAATCGGCTTTGACTAAAGCATTACATTCACATAGCCAAATGAATCACTTTATTAATACACATTCACATAATAGTACCTACTTCACACTTCATCAATATATACATTCACAAGATATCAACCCATTTCAAGAGCTGAAAATTAGTTCGGTCGATTGAGCGAATATTATTTCAAAGCGTATCGACTTTTCCATTGTACGTATAAGCATACCTTATCCTTTGGGCTTTTAGGCGTACTAATTGGATTATTACATCAACCAACGCTCACCTTCAACCCAAGCTTCTTGAATACAATAGGATATAACCACACGCCACGAATACCCTCGGTCTTAGCAGGATATAACGACTTGCACAAATGCCTTGGGTGTAGTTGGATATAACTACTTGCACAAATGCCTTGGTAATAGCCGGATATAACAACTGCACAAATGCCTTGGTATTAGCCGGGATATAGTCACTAACTTAATTGCCTTGGTCTTAACCGGATATAATTACTAACATAAATGTCTTGGGACTTAGCTTTGGGTATCATTCAATTGCTCATACACATAAATCAATAATCATTACACATCCATATTTCATTTTACGTTACTAAGGCTCGAACACAAAAATATCACTAGCATAATTGCCTTGGGACTTAGCAATTTACCATTCAAATACTCCTTTTACACATATATCAATAATCATTTATACATCCATATTTCATTTTACGTTACTAAGGCTCAAACACAAACATATCACTAGCATAATTGCCTTGAGACTTGGCTTGGTACCATTCAAATACTCATACACATATGTCAATAATGTATTACATCCATATTTCATTTCACATAATTCAAGTAGGGTCATTACTAGAGACTTACCTCGGATGTTGTCGAGCGGCTTCATGGCTATTCGATCACTTTTCCTTTCCTTTATCAATTGTAGCCCTCTAAGCTCTTGAGCTAATTCAAACAATTTCAACTTATTAAAGTCTCACTTGCTAGCCTTGGCGAATACACATATCATTGACCCAACATCACATAACTAAGCACTTTGGTCAATTTTCTTTAATTTACGCACACATTAAGCCTTAGCTCACATCAAGGTAGCCGATTACCTAATTCAAGAATAAAGCATCATTATGCTTGCCTCTAACAGAATGCATGCACAACAATTCCCCTATTGTGGTAGAATATGCATGTCCATGTAACAGACCAATTTATACTTCAAGAATAAACATCATCACATATAAACATATATCAAAACACAAATTTTACCTATCATGCATGCAAGCAAAAATTGCACTTATGAGCATACCATGGCCGAATACATCACACACCATCCCTTTCAATTTTAGGTCATGGTTAAACATTAGAACTCCATGTCTTACTCAAGAATGCTAAGAGAAAATTCAAGAGTAGTCAATCCATCATTACATACATCATCAACAAGCTTCATATTTAGCATGCAATAAACTTTAACACAATATCAACCTTGGCCAAATACCATTTCCATGGCATAACAAGGATTTGAACCATAGCTAACATGAACATCAAGTTAGCAACTAAAACATGCATGAATCTCATGACACAACCTCATACATACCTTAATCTTGATGCAAGTATAGCCAAATCTCCTTCTAGATCTCTTCTAAACCAAAAATGGAGCAAAATCCTCCCTTTTCCCTTAGTATTTTTTGCCGAAAGAATTGAGAATGGATGAACAAATTTTCTCCTTTCTTTTTCCTCTCTCCCACGGCAACAAGGAAATCCATCCATTTTTTTGTCAACCTTTTCTTTAATGCTAACACATTATTTAATTGCTCCCAACATGCCTCACTAACCCAACATATTGGAAACATATTTCCTTTGCCCATCACATCCATCTTGGTAGGCCACTATAGAAATAATTTGGGCAATTTTGACATGCAAGTCCACCTTTGTGTCAACATGCACAAATAAGCCATTAAAATTAGCCTATCATTTTTTACCATGTTTCACCTAGATCCCTATTTAATAATTTCTCCATACATTTGGTAAAATTAGAGAATGAAACTTCCACATATTCATGCACACACATAGTAAGCATAAAATATAACAATTAATTATTTTTATACCTCGGTTTTATGGTCCAGAAACCACATTGAGACTAAGATGCGTTTAAAGGTGTCACAACTCTCCCCACTTAAGAAATTTTAGTCCCACGAATGGATTACCATTACTATATAATGGGATTAGATTCGAATTATCGAAATAAGTTAGAATTCTTTGGAACACCTGAAGACTTCTGACCTCAAACAAGTGTCATCATCGATTTGGAACTCCGATTCCTTGTTGGGAACACACTCAATACTTGCTTTATCCAGATTTAAGTCTCTTTGAGTCATCAAATATTTGAGACTTTTTGTGATCCAGAATACACATGGCACTTCTCACCAAATAAGTAATGTCGCCATATCTTTAAGAATAATCGATGGCGACCAATTGAGATCATGGGTCGGATAATTTTCTCATGTGGCTTTAATTGTCTCGGCACAGGCCACAACTTTCATGCACATGCATCATCGCCCAACCCAAGTAGGGATGCGTCACTATAAATAACCAAACTCTTTGCGGAAATTAGGTTACACTAGAAGTGAGCTTCGGTCAAATAAGTTTTCGATTGATCGAAGCTTTTACGACATTTCTGTCCATTCAAACTTAACATCCTTTTGGGTAGCTTACGTCATTGGCGTGGCTATCGTTGAAAACCTTTCACAAATCGTGTTAATAACCAGCCAGCCCCAAAAAACTCGAACCTCGGTAATATTTCTTGGAGGCTTCGGTTAAGTATGGCTGAAATTTTGTTGGATTGACTCGAATACAGATGCAAATATCACATGCCCCAAAGCTAACCTCTCTTAACCGAACTCACACTTGTTGAACTTAGCATATAATTGCTTATTAAGTAAAATTTGCAGCACTAACCTCGGTGTAAGGACACCGATGTCGGTGGGAGATAAAGTGTTTCTCAAGGTTTAGCCTTGGAAAAAGATACTGATTAATTTGGTACATGAGCAAGTTGAGCAGGAGTTCATTGGACCATATG
>NW_026440612.1:0-15579 GCF_025698485.1 Gossypium arboreum
TGGTTTTGGTCCAGACCACCCGAAGGGTCAATTTTGGTGTCACATTTTATATCTTGTTCAATAGAATAATAGAGGCATTTCCATACATCATCTCATTTCATAATAATCATGCAATCAAATGAACTTTCATCTATTCCACGATACTTTATTTACGGAATGCAATTGAAATCATCACATGATTTAAAACTTACCAACTCAACCCGAGCATGAACATAGCATCTATTAGCCATGAACTCAAGGTACTTACTTTTCATTGTCAGTACTCAACTCGATAAAGTCACCCTTCGTATAAATATTCAATCGGAAATATATATATAGAGTTACGCACACATAGTGCTTAATATTCGATCACGCACACTTAGTGCCATATATTATTCGCACACTTAGTGCTATATAATCAATACGCCTTAGTCTTTGTACAAATTTTAAACCCATTAGTGCCAATCTTGTCACCATGCCCATTTAGACCCTTTTACTTAGTCGAAATCAACAACTCAATACATCCACCTCTTTTCTTTTCATTCAATACCTTCATCCCACATACATACATGTATATAAATTTATCATTTCTTTGGCATAATTACATAGACATTATGTCTATTTAAATCAATACCAAATACATGTAGTGACTTACCTCGGATGTTGTCGAGCGTCTTGGCCTATTCAATTACTTTTCTTTCCCTTATCCAACTCGATCCTTTAAGCTCTTGAGCTTGTTTAAGAACAATTGAATTCATTTAATTCCAATTCAAATAGGCGATTTAATATAACACATGTATATTATAAGGTTGAGGTACATATGACTTATTGGTTAACTATCAAACACCATAGCATATATACATATATTCTCTAGTCATAAACAACCCAACATCTTACTTGGGCATTAACAACTTTATAGATATATGCATATCTATGTTAAGTAGAATATATATATTTAACACATTCTACAATTATGGTTATTTATAATGACTAACAGTTTTATATCAAGTCATACTCATAAACACATCCATCCAAATACATTAGTACTTAAACATTATTAGGACTTAACACTCATATCACATTTATAAAACTACAAGTCGAATATACCTATCTTACATTACTTAAACATCAACCCTCAATTTCTTTGACAAAGCACATTCCGGAAATGATAAGACAATATAACACCTTTAATCCAACATAATTCATTTACATCACATTCCAAGCATTCACTCTATTCTATCACTAAAATACAAACATTACTCAATAACTTCCTAGTTCAAATTCGGCAATTTCACATACACACACAAGCCATTTCTTTTCCTACCACCAAACCACCTTATGAACATTTAACTAACTCATACTTCACCCATCCATAATTACTCATTCAAACATGAAGAAGGTAATCAAATTTCTTCACTATCAACCATGGTAGATCTTCTTCACCACCCAAAACCAAAATTTTAGCATGGGCTAATTGAAGAACTTAGTAAATAACTTAAGTTAAGCTAAAATCCCAAAATCTAACAAAATTACTAACCTTGTTTTTGAGCTTAAGAAATAGAATCCCCCTTCCTTTTTAACTTTGGCTCCTAAGGTAGAAGATGAACACCAATATTTTTTTTCAATTTCCTTTCTTCTATTAGGAAGGCACCCAAGGATGAGCAACAAATTTTCTTCCCTTTTTTTCTTTGTTTCTCCGGCAAAAACATCCACACCCTTTTTCACCATTATCTTTTTTTTCCATTTCTTTATTCTCCCCAACATCATGCTGGGCCAACATGTCGGACATGTTTTCCTTCCCACCCTAGTCATGGCCCTCACCTTAGGAAAGGGGTTATTTGACATCAAGGACAACCCTTTTCCCACATGTATTAATAGGCCACCCTTTTTCCTTTACATTTCTAAATTTTCTCACATAAGTCCTAATCCTAAAATTCACCTATAATTAAGCAAAAATTCAATAAAGAAATTATCACACATGCATATTCACATATTTAGGCATAACTATCATACTCAAATAATTTAGTGACTGGTTGCGGTCCCAAAATCGGTTTAGGAAGGGTCACTTTAAATTTTCACTCTCCCCCCTTAAAAATTTTAGTCCCAAAAATCTTCCAATAAATACTCAGTATACTCTTTCATAGAGTCCTCAAGTTCCCAAGTGGCTTCTTCCATTGTGTTTATGCCCAACACCTTCACTAATGGGATTTTCTTTTAACTCTTTTACTTCACCCAGGAACGGGGCTTTCTTGAAACTCAAATTAAAATTTGAACCCGACCTCGGATGGGTGATTTAAGTGGACCTATCTGGTCGGCAGAGACATGGAAAGCGTTGTGGATCTTTTGGGCTGGGGGAAAATTAATCGATGCCTTCTTGGTCCCTTCGTTCGGATACTTCATGGACCGATGAACCTCGGACTCAATTTTCCACGGCCTCGAGTATCTTTTTCCAAAGGCAACTTTAAAACACTTTATCTCCCCTCATACCGATGTCTTCGTTTGAATCCGTCGACTTGGCGATCGGAGTATCTTGAACTCCCGGATTACTTTCACTTAACATCTTTAATCAAATCCACCCGAAATTTTGCTTTCAAACTCGGTCAAAACAATGGTTAGGCCGGCCGTACAAAGCCTGGGTGCCATCTTAATACTTGATTGAAAACTATTTGGGAATTCAATCAAAGGCAAATCTGGTTCCATGAACCGAACTAGGATGCAACTCTAACATATCCTCAAGTATGAATTATCCCGGTTGACCATCGGTTTGGGGGTGAAAGCGGTGCTAAAAATCAACTTTACCCAAAGCTTCTTGCAACTTCTTCCAAAATCGCGAGTAAATCTGGATCTCTTCAAACACGATGGAAATAGGCCCCGTGTAATCTCATTCGAAAGCTACAATTGCTGGTTTGTCCATTGAAAAATCCTAATCGGGGACAAAGTGGAAACTTGTCAATCTATCTACGACCCAAATCACATCCTTCTTTTGGACATTGGGGTCGGATACAAAGTCCATTGTGACTCGATTCCATTTCCCTTTCGGGTTCGTGATGGTGAAGTAATCGAACCTTGATTTCCCTTTCCTTGTTGACATATTGAACATCTGAAACAAAATCGGAATGTCTCGTTTTAATGCCACCAAAACTCGTTTCAAATCGTTGTACATCTTTACTCCCGGGTGAATTGCCATTCGACTTTATGAGCCTCGCTCAAAATCATAAAAAGTTAAATTCCTTGGAATACATAATCGTCCTTGAGCGTCAAGCAATCATTTGGTCTCGAAATTCATTCTTCATTGAAACACATTTATTAGCGACCAATTCTCGACCTTAAGACTCAAGTATTTGATGAATCCGGATTTGGCCTCTTTGACTACTAGCATCCTGGGTGAAATGGATAGTGAGCATCCCGCTCTCAAACAAGCATCTTTCGACTTAAAGCATTGGCCACCAATTGGCCTTTCCGGGATGATAATCAATGATGAGTTCATAGTCTTTCAATAACTCAAGCCAACGTCTTTTCGCGAGTTTAAATCTCTTTGAGTCATCAAATATTTAAGACTCTTGTGTTAGAATAAATATGACACCTTTCTCCAAACAAGTAATGCCGCCATATTTTCAAAGCGAACACTATGGTGCTAGTTCAGGTCATGGGTGGATAGTTTCTCTCTGGGCTTTAGTTTCTCGACGGTAAGCCCCTCGACCTTCTTGCATCAACAAAACTCTTAAGCAAGGATCGTCCTTTGTAAATGACAAACTCTTTCTGGGACCGGTTGTACTTTGGGGGGCCTCGGTTAAATAGATTTTAGTCGTCGAAACTTTCTTGGGCGTTAAACTCGAACTTAACATCTTTTGAAGTAGTTTTGTCAATGGTGCACCTATGAAAAGCCCTTTACAAATCGATAGTTCCGTAAGCCCCAAAAGCTCTAACGGTAATATTCCTTGGGTTTCAATCGACTATGGCTAAATTTTTTGGGTCCCTCGGCCCCGTCTGTCCATCCCCAACAACCCTCTCAGCAAAATTTCACATTCTTGAACTTTGTGTATGCTTTCTCTAAAATTTACAACACTAGCCTCGGTTTCGGCATTTGTTTGTCTCCGAATAGACCAAATGTCATCGATAAATACAACTAAAAGATCAAGTATGGCACGAAAATTCTATTCATTAAATCCATAAATCTGGAGGGCATTAGTGAGCCATCACAAAAATTAGTGGTCCTCGTTCTAAAAGGGTTTTGGGTATGTAATTCTTGGACCCTCAATGATAATACCCGACCTCAAATCATCTTTGAAAACGGCTCCTTTAATTGATCAAACAAATCGTCAATTCTTGCAATTGAACCTTAATTCCTTTAATTTGTTAATGCCATACGATCGGACTATAAATGGAGTGGTACGGTACCCGTTGATCGAACTACCTCTTGAGCAATTGGTAACCGGTAATTCTTGGGAAAAAATGGGTATTCACAAACCAAAGCAGTTCGGGTTTCTTTTCTAACTCTTTGTCATTAAGTACATATGCAAGGTATGCCACCTTTCTTTTATTTGAGCCATCATTGATGACATTACGGTGGCAACCCCTTTGGTCAGTAGACTCAACTCGGACTATCTGTTATTTGCATTCCTCGGATCAATGGTTTTCTTTTGCGGTTCCCTTTGCCTTTCGTGAGCCAATCCATTCCAAGAATAACATCAAATTTCAAGCGCAAAAGCATTGATCGGTGGAAAACAAGATTCTCAATTATTAGGGGCATCTCTTTTTCTCAACAAGCGTATTGACCCAAAGGGTTTGACACCTGAACTCGTAACTCAGGTGGATCTTCTTGGATCTAAGTTTCACATACATATGAATGGTAGGCGGGGTCAATCAATGCAATCACACTAGTATCAAAAGTAAAATATCGGTGATACGTGGGGAGGATACCTCTGTTGGGATGGCATATGCTCTGCGAACGGGTCTCGGATCGAACGGGTGTCGGGCCCTCTCGATTACCACCCCTCCCGAAATTCGGGGCCTACCTCGGGTCGTTCCACTAGGTCTTGCACTGCGTCTTATTCCTCTCATCTAGCTTCAATCTCTAATGAAGTGGTCCGAACGCCCATAACGACCCTTGGACTTGCCCCAACATTCACCGGTGTCGTCTTCCCGGGGCATTGGTCTCTTTGGCGATTATTCCCACGGCGTCGGTAGCGGTTGTTTGGGTCATAAATCTGAGCGCCCTCGACTTATTAGTGTCCTCCACGAACTTCTTTCCGAGAGCGACTTTACGCCAATCTTTTATGATAATCTCTTGCCAAATTACCTTCTTTTCTCCTTTCCAAGTTCTTAGCCTTTTTCGTTACTAATTTTAGAACTCCTTTATCTCCAAAATACCCACTTTTAAATCTTCATTCAATCCTTCTTCAAATCTTTTGCACATAGCCCTCAGCCACACACTCTCGAGCATCGGCTAAGTCTTACAACTCATGTTATATTAGGATCTGATCATCGGTTGCTTGAGCTCAAAATTCCTTCCTTGATCGATGGCAGTTGACTAATATATTTCTTGAAAGATTGAAAAAATCCCAATAACTTCTTGTTTGGGACTATGGAAATTAAAGTCCTCCACCAATAGTAGGGAATCTACAAAAGGATATAGCACTTAAGACATTCATCGGGTGTGCATTCGTTCATCAACACTCTAATGGTGTTATCCCGAAACCGGCCCTGGCATCATCATTAACTATGGCATTACGGGCTCTTGGGGGTATTTAAATTCGGGAATGGTTGGCGGGGATTGGTTGGGCATATTCGCGACCTTTCTTCATCATGGTGGAAGGCTTTTTCCCCTTGACATTAACGAGGCTCAGGGGTGTCCCTTGCTCGAAAATACACTTTCAACATCATCCCAATTTCTCTACCGGGTTCCATTTGTTAATCAAAACAAAAACTTCAAGGTTTGACCCAAAATTGACCCTAGTGGAATGGTCTCGGGACCACCCAAAGGAATAAAAATAATTTAAAATTTATTTGATGCCTATAATATTTGTATTCATGTATGACATTTTTGATGATTGGTTTAGTGTTATAAAGGTGAATTTCACTAGAAAGGACCTAGTAGTGAACTTTGAAAGTATGATGGAAATGTGTGATGACTAATTAAAGCATGCATGCAAAATAAAGGACTTGCATGTCAAATTCCCCCTTTTATAGGTGGTGGCGGCCATGACAAGGGGGATGGGCTAAACATGTCATGAAACATGTTTTGTTGGTGCATTAGGGTGAAATAATAAACAAAGGTGTATGGGTGATAAAAAATGAAAAAAAAAAATGTGTGTGGGTGGTAATCCCCCTTGGTAATTGAGAAAGGGGAAGAAAAAATTTTTTTGTTCATCCTTTCTCATCCTTTTTCTGAAAATCATAAGGGAAGAAGGGATTTTTTTCATGCTTGGTTTAGAAGAGATCTAGAAGGTGATTTGGCTAAATTGGCATCAAGATTAAGGTATGTATGGGATGGTGGGAGTTTCATGCATGTTTTGGTTGCTAACTTGATGTGCATGTTAGCCATGGCTCAAATCTTTGTTATGCCATGGAAAGGTATTTGGCCAAATTGTTATGGTGATAAAGCCATTGCATGCTAAGTGTGAAGCTTTGATGATGCATGCAATGATGGATTATCTACTTTTAAGATTTTGAGTTTTCTTTTTGTTTTAACCATGATTGAAGTTGAATGGAGCATGATTGTCATATTGGCCATGATGCATTCATGAGCATGGTTCATGCTTCTTGCATGTTAGTTAAAATTTGTATTTTTGGATGGCTATGGACACCTTGAAATTGACCATGCTCATATTGTATATATATGGTTGCACATGATGTTTTGGATATGAAGTAAGTGATGAATATATTGGTTTAAAGAAGGAGATGTGGAAGAATGCTTGTGAAATTGCAAGCACAATTGACCTAACACATATAAGTGCTTGATGCTATATTATAAGTTTTGGGCCACAATGTGCAAAGCATTAACTAGTAAAATGCATGCTGTTTTGTGAGGTATTAAGTGCAAAATTGGCCTCAACATGTACATGAATATTGACCTTGGGTAGCCTATTGAAGGCCTTAGCTTTTCCTTGATGCTCAAATAAATTGTATTGAATTGCTTGATGTAGTATAAAATGTGCATGACCATTGTGTATTCAAGCTAAAGAGTGGCCATATGACCATTTAAACTCCTTGTCATATTGACCATAAGCAAGCACAATGAGGTTTTAATAAATTGAATTTGTTTGAATTAGCTCAAGAGCTAAGAGGCCTAATTGGACAAGGGAAGGAAAAGGTGATCGAGTGTAGAAAAGCCGTTCGACAACATCGAGGTAAGTCCTCAAGTGACCTTACTTGAATTATGTGAGATGAAATATGGATGTGTATGATTATTGATTATGTGTGTATGAGTATTTGAATTCTACGGGCTAGTCCGGTGAATATGCTTGTGATTATATTTGCGTTTGAGCCTTAGTAACAAAAATGAAATATGTATGTCAATGATTATTGATGTATGTGTACATGAGAAATTGAATGATATCGGGCTAAGCCGAAGACAATTATGCTGGAAATTATATCGGGTTAAGACCGAAAGGCAATTGTGCTAGTGGCTATATCCGGGCTAAGACAAAGGCATTGTGCGAGTTATTCTATCAGGGCTAGACCGAAGGCATTTGTGCGTGATTATATCGGTTATATTCGAAGAATCTTGGGCTGGAGGTGAGTGTTGGTTGCTGTAATGAATTCAATTAGTACACTCGAAAAGCCCAAAGGATAAAAGTGCGTTATATGTGCATTGGAAAGTCGACATGTTTGAGCAACATTCGCTCAATCGACTAATGAATTTCAGTTATTGAATTGATTGATACTTTGTGAAAGTATATAATGATGAAGTGTGAAGTAAGAATGTGTATTAATGAAATGATGCATTTGGCTATGTGCATTTGGCTATGTGAATATATTGCTGTAATTAGAGTTGATTATATTCCTTGAGACTTACTAAGCATAAAAAATGCTTACTCGATTACTTTGGCTCTGTTTTTATAGATTTAAACGATGCAATGGATTCGGGATCAATAAAGTCGAAGTCATCCACACTATCCGCCTCCATTTGGTATAAATTTTGGTTGAACTTTGAAATGGCATGTATAGGACTACCCTTGTTGGTTGAATATGTTGTGATGTATATATATGCGGCCATCGAAAATGGCTCGTAAAAGTGAAATGTCGACTTAGACTAATTGTGGTTTGTATGTATATATTTGGTGTCATGATGTGGCTATGGCTTGGAAATGGGAATGTTGGTCATATGATCAGCCATTGGCATGGTTAAAATGATCATATATGAACCTATGTATGGCAAGACTAGTTGGTTCATGGAGACTACCAAATAGGTAAGACCTACCTTAAAACAGATGCTGCCAGCTGCAGTGACGTGAATGTGAAAAATCACCAAAATTCGTAGGAATGGAATTAAATAGTGAATAAGCTATGTAAATGAACCTTGATGAGTCTATTTTCATATGGAAGAAACGAAATGGTCATAGGAGTTACATGTTAAGAGATATTAAAGCTATTGTGAGACAGGGCCAGAACGGTTTCTGGGTTCCCTGTCGCAACTTTAAAATTACTATAAATTATCCAAAAAGAATTAGGAGACATACCTTATATGTACAGATTCCATTTTGAGTCTAGTTTCATTAGAAACAAACGGCACCAACATTAAAGCCCTGTACAGAGAGATATTAAAGTTATACCGCGCGAAGGTCAGAGCAGTCGATCCCTGTAACATGGTGACTTTAACTAATAAACTGTACCAATTGGCCCGACCAAAAATTCTAGAAATAAATACATGGATGGATATATGAGTCTAAATTCAGGAAAATTTACGAAACCAGTTTCGAGTTTTGAAACTCGAGATATGATTTTAAGGCGAGTGCGCAGTTTTCCAGCCTGACTGGAAATGCCAAATGGATGGGCAAAACAAGTGAACTTGGCTTGTTAACCCCTGTGTCCGAACCGTGATGGTCTCGGGTTGAGTGTTACAATTTTATTGGTATCAGAGCCACGGTTTAGTCGATTCTAGGACTACAGTGATGTGTTTGAGGTCTAGCTATACATGCCATTAAATGATGAATCGATAGTGTGGTGATTTCGACAATTTGACTTTGTGTTTGTTTATAGCAATGGATCCGATCCCATACGGCGATAGCTGATGATGTGGAAGTGTGGCGCCTGCTCCGCGCAAAGGGCGGTCTTGCGGACTCTCAACCTATAGCCACAATCCTAATAGCGAGGCTAGGCAAGCCTTTTATAGTGTGATGAGCGAATGGTTTAATCAATACATTCGAACCAACACGGTAATTCCACAACCTCCATTCTCGACAAATGCAACCCCCTACAATACCTCGGTTGTGACCAAATAAGGTCAAGTAAGCCCCAGTCGATAGGATTAGAAAACATGGGGCCATTGAATTTAAGGCTACGGATGATGATGATGCTGAAGCGAGCTGAATTTTGGTTAGATAACACTATCCAGGGTGCTTGATGAGCTATCTGTACACCGATGAGTGCTTAAAGTGTACCATCTCCTTTACATGCGAGTCGCCTACTATTGGTGGAGTACTCGACTTACGTGGTGCCTAGAGAGCAAGTGACTTGGGAATTCTTTCAACAGGAGTTAGAAAAAAGTATATCGATCGAATTCATCGACCAAAAGCGGAGAATTCCTTGATCTTAAGCAAGGTTCGATGTCGATTCTGAGCTCGAATGAAAATTTGTGAGGCTTAAGCGTCTGCGAGAATGCATTTAGTCAGAAGCTATTATGTAAGCGCCGAGGATGGGCTGAATGATGATATAAGGATGTTTGTTGGCATCCTCGAGATCGAGTTCAGTAGTACTTGTTGAGCGAGCTTGTAAAGCCAGAAGAGCTTAGAAAGGAGAAACAAAAAGGCTGATGTGAAGCGGAGAATTGAAAGAGGTCCTCGGGAAAGTCTCTTCAACAAGCATCGAAGAGATTTGAGATGATGTGAGCCGGTCTAGAAGCGTTTGGGCTTTTCTAGCGAGGGCGCGATCGACCCCTGTGACCACGAGTCACCTCGATCATGGGTGGTGGAAATGATCGTAGAGAGGCGGAGTGTCCACATTGTGGCAAATGGCATTGAGTGCTTGGTTTGTGATCGCTCACTGCTATAAGTGTGGATCGGTGACCACTTTATGAAGGATTGCAGGGATGCATGAGCAGAATGTAAGTCAGTGCAAACCCGGGTGCTACCCTTTGCTCGAGGTAGGCCACCTAGAAATATGGGCAATGTCGGTGGCGGTCGGAGAGGATCTAGAGATGCTACCATCGGATCGAGGCTCGTGCTCTGCTAGGACTTATGCCATCGGCGCTGTGAGGATCTTGCCTCTCCGGATGTTATTCTGGGTACTTTCACTCTTTTCAATACAAATGTGATTGCTTTGATTGACCACGGTTCTACTCATTCATATATATGTGAAACCTTAGCATCCGGTAAGACTTTGCCCATTGAGTCTCTTGAGTTTGTAATTCGGTGTCAAACCCCTTGGGTCTTCGTGCTTGTCAACAAAGTGTGCAGAAAAGTCCCAGTGTTAGGGTTCTTGTTTTCGGCGGACTTGATGCTTTTGCGTTCGATGAGTTCAACGTTATTCTTGGTTTGGATTGGTTGACCATGCCGATGTGGTTGTAAATTGCAAAACAAGACTATCGATTTGAGTCTTGCGAATAATGAAATAATTCGGGTTGAGTCTCGGACTTAAAGGGTTGCGGTGTAATATCGTGATGTTGGCCGAAATATGTAAGAAAGGTGCGGCGTACCTTCGTCGTGCTTTCGATGACAAGAATCGAAAAAAACCGAATCTGTGCGTGGTTTGTGAATACGGATGTTTTCCAGAAGAATTGCGGGTTTACCACATTAGGAAATAGAATTTGGCATCGAATTGGTACAGTACCACTCCAATTCGATAGCTCCGTGTCGTATGGCACCACGGAATTAAAGGTTAGCTTCGATTGCAGAATTGGTGGATAGAGGTTTTGCTCTTGCGAGTTTTTCGCCTTGGGTGCGCCGGTATTGTTAGTGAAGAAGAAGGATGGAACCATCTTGGTTGTGCATCGACTATCGTCGACAATAAGCGGCGATAAAGAACAAATATCCGTTGCCGTATTGATGACTTGTTCGATCAAGCTGAAGAACCTCGGTGTTCTCGAAAATAGATTTGAGATCGGGCTATTATCAATTGCGAATCAGAGATTGGACGTACCCAAGGCGCCTTGAGCGAGATATGGTCACTATGAGTTCCTAGTGATGCCGTTTGGGCTCACTAATGCCCTCGGTATTTATGGATTTAATGAATGGGATCTTTAGACCATATTTGGATGATTATAGTCGTGTTCATTGATGACATCTTGGTCTATTCAAGAAATGAGACCGAACATCTTTGAACACACGTGGTTAGTGCTACAAATTTTCTGGGATAAGCAATTATATGCTAAGTTGACAAGTGTGAGTTACGGTTAGAGGTTAGCTTCTTGGGTCATGTGGTATGCATCGATATTAGTGGCCGAATAAAATTTCAGCCATACTTAATTGGAAGCCTCAGAAATATTCTTGAGGTTGAACTTTTTGGGGCTTCTTAGGTTATTAACGATTTGTAAAAGGCTTCTCAGCGATAGCCAGCCGATGTGAGCTTCTCCAAAAGGATGTTAAGTTGAATGGACGAATGCCAAAAGTTTCGATCAGCTGAAAACTTATTTATGAAGCCCCAATTCTAGTGCAACTAGAGTCGAAGGAGTTTGTCATCTATAGCGCGCCTCTCTACTTGGGTTAGGTTAGCGTATTAATGCAAGAAGGTCGAGTTGTGGCCTGTCGTCGAGGCAATTAAAGCCACATGAGAAAAATTATCCGACTCATGATCTCGAATTGGCGCCATCGTATTAGCCTTAAAGATTTGGCGACATTACTTATTTGGTGAAAGGTGCCATGTATACTCGGATCACAAAAGTCTCAAATATTTGATGACCCAAAGAGACTTAAATCTCGACAAAGAGCGTTGGCTCATTTTAAAGGATTATGAGTGATCATTGACTATCACGGGAAAGCGAATGTGGTTGCGGATGCCTTGAGTGTAATCGTTATTCACTTCTGACGATGAATGTGCACTTATGCGTCCGTCCGGCGGTGTGTTAGTGGCTGAATTGAAAGCCAAACCATTATTGACACACCAAATTCGAGAAGCTTAGAAAGTCGACGACGAGTTGGTTGCAAAGCAATGCGTGTGTTCGAACAAGGACTCGGAGTTTTAAATCGGCGATGCGATTGTTTGAGGTTCAAAAGTCGTCTGTGTTCCAAAGATTGAACTCATTTCGATAATTACGAATGAAGCCCATTGTAGCCGAATGGCAATCCACGAGATGCGAAGATGTACAATGATTTGAAAGCGTCGGTTTTGGTGGCATGGTATGAGCGAGACATCTCGACTTTGTTTGAGATGTTTAATATGTCAACAAGTGAAAGCGGAACATCGGTGCCTTGAGTTACTTGACCAATCCGCGATGCGAGTGGAAATGGGATCGAGTCACAATGGACTTTTATCGGCGCCATTGTCGACCAAGTAAGAAGGATGCGGTTTGGTGCGTGGTGGATCGATTGACTAAGTCGGCCACTTTGTCCCGTCGTCGGATTTTCAATGGACAAATTAAGCGGAATTATGCGTTTCTCAGTTGTGAGATTACGGGTGCCTATTTCCATCGTGTGGGATAGAGATCCAGAGATTTACCTCGCGATTTTGGAAAAAGTTGCAAGCTTTGGGTACCAAGTTGCATTTCCGCCTTTCACCCCCAAACCGATGGTCAATCCGGCGGATAATTGATACTTGAGGATATGTTAAGATGTTGAGTCCTCGAGTTTAGTGGTTCATGGAGCGATATTTGCCGTTGATTGAATTAACACAACAACGACTTTCAATCAAGTATTAAGATGGCACCCTACGAGGCCTTATGCGATCGTAAATGCCGTACACCATTGTTTTGGTGAGCTCGGTGAAAGCAAGATTCGGGTGGATTTGATTAGGGATCTTTGAGCAGTGAAAGTAATCCGTGAAAGTCGAAGATAGCCTCCGATCGCGAGTAAATGCAGCGGATCGAGCGTAAGGATATCGAGTGTCGGTGGGTGATAAAGTGTTTCTCAAAGTATCGCCTTGGAAAAAGATCTCGAGTTGTGTAAGGGCAAGTTGAGCCGAGGTTCATTGGGCCATATGAGATATCGAGCGAGTCGGTCGATGGCATATCGTTTGATTTTGCCCCGAACTCAAAAGGTTCACGATGTCTTTCACGTTTGATGCTTGACGCTATGATCCGATCCATCGCATGCGTGATTAGTCCATCGAAATTGAAATTCAAGCTAATATGAGTTATGAGGAAGAAGCGATTCGTATCCTATCACGAAGTGAAAGAGTTGCGAAACAAGCGGGTTCGCTAGTGAAAGTGTTATGGCTCAGAGCGGGATAGAAGAAGCTACTTGGAGGCAAGAACTCTATGAAAGAGCGATATCAAGCCTATTCTGGTAAGATTTTAGGGACGAAATTTCTTAAGTGGGGAGAGTTGTGACAGCCCAAAATTGACCCTAGTCGGAAGGTGGTCTCGGGACCACAAAACGACATAAAAATAATTTAAAATTTATTTGATGCCTATAATATGTGTGTATTCATGTATGACATTTTTGATGATTGGTTTAGTGTTATAAAGGTGAATTTCACTAGAAAGGACCTAGTAGTGAACTTTGAAAGTGTGATGGGAAATGTGTGATGACTAATTAAAGCATGCATGCAAAATAAAGGACTTGCATGTCAAATTCCCCCTTTTATAGGTGGTGGCCGGCCATGACAAGGGAGGATGGGCTAAACATGTCATGAAACATGTTTTGTTGGTGCATTAGGGTGAAATAATAAACAAAGGTGTATGGGTGATAAAAAAATGAAAAAAAATGTGTGTGAGTGTGGTAATCCCCCCTTGGTGAGTTGAAAGGGAAGAAAAAATTTTGTTGTGTTCATCCTTTCTCATCCTTTTGGTAGAAAATCATAAGGGAAGAAAGAGGATTTTTGCTTCATGCTTGGTTTAGAAGAGATCTAGAAGGTGATTTGGCTAAATTGGCATCAAGATTAAGGTATGTATGAGGTGGTGTTAGGAGTTTCATGCATGTTTTGGTTGCTAACTTGATGTGCATGTTAGCCATGGCTCAAATCTTTGTTATGCCATGGAAATGGTATTTGGCCAAAGTTGTTATGGTGATAAAGCCATTGCATGCTAAGTGTGAAGCTTGATGATGATGCATGCAATGATGGATTGTCTACTCTTGAGTAAGATTTTGAGTTTTCTTTTTGTGTTTAACCATGATTGAAGTTGAATGGAGCATGATTGTCATATTGACCATGATGCATTCATGAGCATGGTTCATGCTTCTTGCATGTTAGTTAAAATTTGTATTTTTGGATGGCTATGGACACCTTGAAATTGACCATGCTCATATTGTATATATATGGTTGCACATGATGTTTTGGCTATGAAGTAAGTGATGAATATATTGGTTTAAAGAAGGAGATGTGGAAGAATGCTTGTGAAATTGCAAGCACAATTGACCTAACACACATATAAGTGCTTGATGCTATATTATAAGTTTTGGGCACAATGTGCAAAGCATTAACTAGTAAAATGCATCTTTGTTTTGTGAGGTATTAAGTGCAAAATTGGCCTCAACATGTACATGAATATTGCCTTGGGTAGCCTATTGAAGGCCTTAGCTTTCCTTGATGCTCAAATAAATTGTATTGAATTGCTTGATGTAGTATAAAATGTGCATGACCATTGTGTATTCAAGCTAAGAGTGGCCATATGACCATTTAAACTCCTTGTCATATTAGCCATAAGCAAGCACAATGAGGTTTTAATAAATTGAATTTGTTTGAATTAGCTCAAAGCTAAGAGGGCCTGATGGACAAGGGAAGGAAAAGGTGATCAGTGCGAAAAAGCCGTTCGACAACATCGAGAGTAAGTCCTCAAGTGACCTTACTTGAATTATGTGAGATGAAATATGGATGTGTATGATTATTGATTATGTGTGTATGAGTATTTGAATTCTACGGGCTAAGTCGGCGAATATGCTTGTGATTATATTTGCGTTTGAGCCTTAATAGAAAATGAAATATGTATGTCCAATGATTATTGATGTATGTGTACATGAGAAATTGAATGATATCCGGGCTAAGCAAGACAATTATTGGAAATTATATCGGGTTAAGACAGAAGCAATTGTACTAGTGGCTATATCAAGGCTAAGACGAAAGGCATTCGTGCGAGTTATTCTATCAGGGCTAAGACCGAAGGCATTTGTGCCGTGATTATATCGGTTATATTCGAAGAATCTTGGGTTGGAGGTGAGTGTTGGTTGCTGTAATGAATTCAATTAGTACTCGAAAAGCCCAAAGGATAAGTCGTTATATGTGCATTGGAAAGTCGACATGTTTGAGCAACATTAGCTCAATCGACTAATAATTTCTTATTGAATTGAT